>NW_020189786.1:365227-369733 GCF_900000015.1 Plasmopara halstedii
TATAGTAGTGAAATCTGCCGTTGGGATAGCTTGTGATTCTGCGCATTTTGGGAGGACTGCAGCGGGGCTGTCGAAGCTTTTTGCTTAGAGAAAGCTAACCTTAGGTCACCGACCTTATGTTCTTTCCAAGAACCAGTACAAGTGTAGCGGGTCGCTATCCGCTACTTTTAAGTATTAAAGCCTTATCAAGCTTCTGTTCAAAACAAAACTGTATTTAATTGTGTCAGTTGCGGCAGAGCCGCCAATATCTTAAGCCCTATGTCTTCCTAAATAATAAAGCAATACCACATTAAAATAGCAAAATCTAACAAGTAGTAATATGTATTACTACTGGCAATCCTGCCACCTGGTGGCTTCTTGTTACGGTGTAGCCACACCACTGTTAACTGTGTAATATATACATATGTACGGTCGCACAAGATTGTGCGATCCGCCATCGGAATACACCAAAAAATTTAAATTTTGGTAGCGGGGATTGTGACAGACTTTGTTTAGAAACGTAATGGTTCGCTTTCCACGGATGAAATGCAGCTCGCTCTGTATCATTCGCATCCACCTTTCCTCTGTGAAGGGCAGAAGAAATGTATTGGTCGCAGAGTACAGATTTTGTGCGGCGAGAGACCTTTGAAGTCCTGGAGATCAAAATTGCGAGAGCGCCGGAGCTAAGGAGGAAGAGAGTGATCTCTCAGATACCGATCAGGTGCGAATGATATATCTGTGGCAATACCAAACACGTACACCCTGGAGCCCCCCCACAAATCTTGATTTACGGTATGAAAGGTCGAGGCATGCAATGGAGGCGGCCTTTCAGGCTGTGAGCGGAATATATCAGCGTATGCGAGTATTTACGTATTTACCAGACAAGACCAACACTGCTCATGAAAAAAGGGACTGTGATCGAGTTTGCCCTCGTCCAGTGTTCAAAATCGTTTGGGATGTTTAAAGATTGCATATTGCTGCACACAGTGACGTCGTCATCACAACACTACAGACAGGTTAAAAGGTCTCTGTATTTGCCGATTATACCTTTGATAAAGCGTAGAAAAAATGCAGTGGCAAGTTTTTGGTCGCAATAACGCGACCAAAAATCGTCGCATACCATAATCATGACGTCGCACTATAAAAAACAGTACGTCCTGCGTCCGAATTGGCCGCAACGTGCGGTGCTGAAACGTATGATAAGTTAAGCTTTAAGAGCTTAGATGTCGCTTTATCGGGACGATTGTACTTTTGCACAGCTATTCTTTTCCCACGCTGCTATATTTAGCTCTTATCCACTTTACATTCAGCGTGTAATAGATCCTCTTGATGAGGAGCTTAAAAACAGAATGCTATACGAAGCACATGATACCTTCCTGAGTGGTAACCTTTAGCTCTTATCCACTGTACATTTAACGTGTAATAGATCCTCTTGGTGAGGAGCTTAAAAACAGAATGCTATGCGAGGCACATGATACCTTCCTGAGTGGCAACGTCGGTCGAAGAGATTTAAACTGCTCGGTTATCACTACGGATTAAAGTGATCGTTTTGGATGGGTGGCGCGACATGTATAGGTAGATTAGCTTATGTGCTCACGTGTTGAACATGTCAACTCATTCGAGCCTCGCCGCATATATTGCATTTTGTTGTCGGAAACTTCGACTAGTCTGCCAAATAAAGCCGAATGTTAATGGTCCATTGAGTTTCGGTCTTTCGAAAGAGCTGTCCTGAAAATACCTAGTTTGTGGTATTTTGGATTATCTGAGCAAGACAACTCACCTCGCTGTTGGCAGCGACAACGTAGTCGATAAGGATGCAGACGAGCCGTTCGTCGGCAACATATTTACTCAATATGGCTTGCTGGTGGACATTGAATCGAATAGAGCTCGCATATAGCAAATTTAACATATTTATTCAAGGTATTCAAGGTAGCGGTCAGAGTAAAATTGCCAAGCGCGAATCCCTCGAAATCATATGGTCATATAGCAGGTCACTCTCTGATCAGCAATTAAGCCATCAAGTGACCAAGCCAACATCGAAGAGCGTTGCTCGCCTATTGGGCAAAGGACAATTCCAAAACTCTACCCATCCTTAACTGAGATTAAGACACGAATTTCGACATAGACCGTTTCTTCGTTGACGTTGGATCGCCGTCTCACCAAGCCTACCATAGCCAAGCGGAACTGGTGATAGCTTGTTTGCTTTAAGAACGAGAACAAGATGGGAATTTTGCTTCGCCGAGTCGGAGCTGGCAGGCCCTATAGTCGTGACTGAGCAAGATTTGGCTCTTGTCGTCGTAGTGTTGTCTCTAGCGATACTGCAAGTGACTCCAGCTGCGAGCCACGTCGGAGGCATCAGAATCTGAATCCGGACAAGACTCCCACGTGTTCTTTTCCGATAGCCTCGTCACCAAACTCTGTAGAAGTGTTGCGATTCAATTGCTTCTTTCTATGATGACAAGTCGACCGATCCTCGCGATCGACTCCGACCAACGACGCTCTCTACAAGAGTCTGAGAGTGGAGGTGGGTTTGAACGTGAAAACGATAAAAGGACTCCTAAAGTGGAAGAGCGCTCATGGTGGGCAAATCAAAAAATTGCAGCAAAACTGCATGAAAGATCACGGCGAGAGCCTTTTAGAATTTATGCAGAGCAGAACACAAAATTTGGCATTTTGATATGTCATTCCGAATGCTTGGTTTTGGAGTTTGAACTAAGGTTTCAACAAGTTCGTGATGAACCATGTTTGAACTAAGGTTTCAACAAGTTCGTGATGAACCATTTGATTCCGAATTGACGCGAAGTCTCGTGAGACTTCTCACTCTCTGTTGAAGAAGCAGGCGGTGAGTTTCATTGTCGCTTTCAAGCGTTGGAATCAGTAAAGGAGCAATCCGTTGATTTTTTTCAACGCTTGTACGCCGAGAAGAGTCTTCGGGGTATAAAGCTGATTGCTCTCCATGGTCAGTTGTAGGAACTTCATGATCAGATTGATCACCTGCCAAAGATAAAGTAGAACCTGCAGGCTCGCTCAAAAGATACGACTTTAACCTACCACACTAAACCGCAGGATGTAAGTGCATGCTTGTAGGGATGGCTAGGGCATTAGCATCACCATCGCATTTTAACACATTGAACAGTCCAATTATTCGTGGCAAAATCTATCTGCTTTCAAGTTGAACACATTATGTTTAGGTAACTTTGCCATTATGTAGTACTAGATCATTGACCTTACATAAATTCTTGTTCTTCTTTTCGCTCTTATCTGCTTGTCCTTTTTGCAATTCTCTGAGCTTTCGCAAATGCAACTCGAACACCGAACATCGGCTTGTCTTTTCACAATAAAGTAGTCGCCGTGCTATTCCACACAACTTGTTAAGTCGCCTAGAAGCCCCAGTGAGTCAACATTTGCTTTCAGATTGCGACAGCATTAGGTCTGACTGTGGCTCCGCCCCCCCCCACACATACACACACTTGAAGTAGGGATCGCCCATCAAGGAAGCAGGCACTCTAGATGTATACCATAGCTTGCATAAATTGGCAAGTGACCTGTCGAGACATGCGTGTGGCTTTTCAGCACAAGCTCTGCAGGAGAGAAAACACACTTCACTCTTTAAATGACGTACCAGTACGTCCTCCAAGACTCGATCCGCACGTACTATTTGACCGTCCGTTTCGAGGTGTGCCGCTGTTGACATGGCCAACTTGGTGCCCAATATACACGCCAAAACTTTGATGCGAAACGGGTGTCGTGGTCAGGGACGGACCCAACAGGAAGGTCATACAGACGGGTAACAAGGTCTACAAAGACCTTAGCTGTTTTCTCAAAGAGATAATTCATTCGAGAAAGGGTCAAGATGAACCATCTTGCTGAATCGGTCCCCTGACGACAAGGATACTTTTGCGTCTATGTGCGTGGCGCGGAAGTTCGAATATGTAGTCCATACTCTTGGGCTTCCAGCTGTCAGTTGGCACTGCCAACGACCAAAGTGGGAACTAAGTGGAACTCATGAAGTTCAATTTCTGGCAAATTCCCAAGTCCTCGCATACTTCCACACTCATTTATACATGTGTAGCTAATACTAATCCCAGAAAAGAATGAGACACTTTTTCTCACGTCCAGGGTGGCCGTCCAAAGGGCTGTCATAGTACTTATGTAAAAGTCGATGACGCAAATCACCCGCATTAGGAGCACCAACCCTAGCTATATCCAAGTGTTTAACCGCATAATACAGCCATTAATTATGTACGCCGAAGCGATGAACACGTGATCGTGTCTAATCAGATTTATACTCTTCGATAAATTCTTCGAGTTGTCATTGCTTGCACGCTAATCGTCTGAATATCTTTGCATTGTCGACACGAATCGTGCATGTTTTATCTCCTGGGATTTAGATCACAGCCCAGGTATATTGATATCGCATTGGCTAACATGTTCGTCTTGCCTGGTTTGTGGAGTAAATCCAAGTTGTGCCCCACAAAAAAACCATTTGGAGAGGCGCGCTTTGCGATCGATATGTATGATCCGTTC
>NW_020189786.1:369743-379481 GCF_900000015.1 Plasmopara halstedii
TAAGATGCCCTTTGAAGAATTTGGAGGTGCCTTGAAGGCAGGTGATTTGGCAGAAATCGTCATTTTACGACCGAACGAGGAGATTAACTCATCGTCAATTCTGGATGAAGCTGTCCTGGTAACACCAATATGGTACTGAACGCACGAAGTGGATCGTCGATCCTGAAGAACCGAAGAACCCCTCGGATCCGTACCAATCTTTGGTAACGGAATTTCAAGGCGTCGTCTTCAAAGCCCCGCCGTCGATCTTACCCCCGGACCGAGGTGTGCGCCATGAGATCGACCTGGTTCCGGGAATCAAATGCTGCACAACACGCCAATGGCCCCTTCCCAAGATGCAGTGTGACGTCATTGACGCCTTTTTGTGCAAAGCACGAGGCAGGAATGGTGCATGAGAGCAAGTATCCCCATTCAACACCCACGTTTTGTGTCCGGAAGCCGATCCTAAAGTGGTGTATCGTTCATGCTTACAATAGGCTAAAAAGCTGCCACCATTTTGGCAGAAACGCCGATTTTTAAAAAGGGTGTTCTCCAAAACAATATGGTTGGCTGTACAAAGTACAGCGCACTCAGCCTGGCCGATGGCTATTACCATATCTCTTGACAGCAAGCGATATTTCGCTGACAGCGGTGTGTACTTCGAGCGGGATGCTCTGGGAGTGGCTGGTGATGTCCCAAGAGCTGTCAAATGCACCAGCAACATAATCGTCTTGTGACGCAATTATTCAGGCCCCATCGGGCGTATGCACAGACATACCTTGATGACATCTTCGTCCACAGTCGTGCGGGCCATGGGATGACAGATGTGGAAAACAACATCGTACATTTGTGAGCGGTGCCCAAGTGCATGCGCACGAATAAGCTGTATGCTAATGCCGAAATGTACATCTTCGGTGCGGAAGAAATTTCCTATTTTGGTGCTTCATTGGGAAGCGTGGCATTCGATCGAATCCCGCAAAGCTCAAGGCTATTATGGACTGGCCGGATCCAAAGAATCAAAAGAACTTGGCCGAGTGTCTTGGCCTCACCAACTACTTGCACAAGTGTCGCGCGAATTTTGGGGAAATGGCACGGCCATTGTTGAATCTCCTAAAACAGAATACGAAACGGTGTTGGGACACCAAGCATCGGGAGGCTTTTGACAGGGTCAAAGACACCAATACTGGCGTTGCCAGACCCCGATCGTTCTTTTAGTGGCGTCTGTGACGCTTTGGACTTTGTCATCGGCTGTGCAGTGCTGCAAGCAGACGTCGAGGGGCGAGATCGGATGATCGCGTTCGAATCAAGCCAGCTTAAGGCTGCGGAGAGGAACTAACCAGTCCACGACAAAAAAATACTTGCGATGAAGTATGCACTTGTCTAGTTCAGGGTGCACCTACTTGGCTCAAGCAGATTGCGATGTACAGAGATCATGCGTCATTGCACACTGCGACTCAGTCAACTCACCTCTCGCAGAGGATGACCAGGTGGCTCTCATTCTTTGCAGAATATAACTTTGAGGAGAAGTATAAGCCAGAAAAGCAGAATGCTTTGGCTGATGCGTTGTCAGACACCGATCTTCCTTTTCGTGTTGTCTGTGATGCTTCAGTTTTTGTCACGCAGACCAGATTATGAGCTTGCTCATGTCACGACGATGACATCGTCAGTGATGGATTTGATCCGTGCCGCATATAGTATGTGCGTAACGCTCGTACGGGCTCTCGTGAGCAAAGAGTCCGAAAACTTGGACAATAAGTCGTCGTCGCCATTGCGCGCACGGTTACACCGATATTCGTTGAATAACGGGTTGCCGTTTTATAGCATCGATTCGACGAAAAGCCACGGATTGTGATTCCCCACGATGAGGATTTGAAATACCGTATCCTATACGAGGCCCATGACACCCCACCCAGTGGTCATCGCGATCGTGAGAAGACGTACAGCTCTGTGAGTGGCCACTACTAGTGGCTCAAGCTGAACAAATGGACAAGCACATAAGTTCACGCGTGTGAGACGTGTCAAAGGGTGAATCCTCTGCGTAAGCGGCGGCGCCGCTGGCTAGTTTACCGGCCGCTTCCGGGAGTTGACCGTTCATGAGTATGGACTTTCTGTTTGGCCTGCCGAAGAACTCGGCGGACAACACGGGTGTGGTGGTCTTTGTGGACCGACTAAGTAAGATGGCTCATCTTGGGGCAGTGCCGGACACCATCGGCGGTGTGGGTACTGCGACGCTTATTGCCGATCGTGTCTTTCGACAACATGGACTCCCGTAGTCAATTATCTCAAATAGAGACCCGTGCTTCACCGGTAAGTTTTGGTCTACAATCTTCAGGTGCCGGGTACCATGTTGACTATGTCAACAGCCGGCAATGAAATTATGAGAGTACGCAACTCTTGAACAAAGTCCACGAACTCCTTCTTGCCCTGTCGTTCGGCAAGGAAACGCGATCGCACGTGAAATGCCTGGTTAGGCGGCGAGAACACTCGCAAAAACGGCAGCTTTAGCTCCTCCAGGAGAACACCACTTTCCACCGAATTGCCGCACGTCAGTGCCCATTCTCGCGCTCGAACACCGAGCTTGAAGATAGCTAGCGTCACTTGCTGTTGCTCATTCTGGAGCATGGTGGATGCCATAGACATCTTGGCCTCTCTCACCCAAAGCAGGGGATTCTCGCCCCTTTTACCCTAGAAGGTCTTAACGCTCATCATGAGCGACCTGGCAGCGCGGAGTTATCCGTCGTTGACGGCGGCGTCATGGACGCAGTCGGCGCCGACATCTTCTTCTCTAGGTGCTCTAGCAGAGCATTTTCATAGTTCGGAAACGTCTCAGGTGCGCGCTTATCGCTTTGGGTCCTTGGAAAGCGAGGTGTTGCACGTCCTCAGAGCCAAGCAGGGACATCGGCCGTACTGCATACCTGGGGCAAAAAGGAGAAGTGCTCCATCCTACCGAGTGCAGCGGGTCTGCCGTGGCTCTTTGCATAGAGGAAGCTTACTACGGCCACTGACCTTATGTTCAATACTAGAACCAGTTCGAGTGTTGCGGATCGCAATCCGCTACCTCCACGAATATTCAAAACCTTACTATAGTCAAATGTACTGTTCCCATTGTGTAATTTTACCGACTTGTGTAATGTACACCTTTGGATGGTTACACCATCTTGTGTGACCCACCCCTGTATACCAGGGTACGTGTAACCCCGTTACAGAAGGAGCTTTGACTCTCATAGTCCGTCTAAGCTAACGACCAGAGGATCTATTCACCGAAAAAATCAAAGACAGATTGATTTCTTAATATGTTTTTTTTCTTCAACCTTATATTATGCACAGCGTGAAGCCAGCAGCCACCTGCCCGATGAACCTCTCGTTCACTAAATTTGATCATATACATCTTACCGAGTACTGATGATGATACTTCATTGTGGTACTTCACCTGAACTTTGTTTCGTACATCATGACACTTATCCCGTGACATCCTCCGCGACGAAGAAGAACTCCAAATATAGTTAACAATATTGCGTCTTACAACAAGTATCACAACATTGTCGTATGCACATAATAGCCAAAACGTATGGGCATAAATCAAGTCAGAGTAATATAACTGTTTTTTGGTTGCGCAATAGGAAATTGGGCATAGTTTCTAAGATATTAATGCTTATTACGAAGATGACCATCCGGCTTTATAAGGAAAAAACGTAAGAGTATTCGTGTGTGGATCAGAAAAATAGATAAAGATGCAACCCTCGCATGAAATTGTTCAAACTGCATAGCTCAACGTGAAGAACGATACAACATTGTTATGTTTGTAGACAACAAATTTCTAGAAGCGAAGAAGTTCAATGCTTAATAAATTAATACCTTATCATTCTAACCATCGTAACATTCATTAATCATTTTAAACAACGTGGACCTTCAAAAAATCGTTCAGCTTGCTGTATTGTCATATGGTCTGTTAGTCGGTTTCTAGTATGTTAAGGGGGTCTTAAATGTTGTTGTAGCAGAAGTCATGTCGGATTCGAAAGTCATCTATAGGTTGTCGCCTGACGTTCGACTGAACACGCGTACAGTGAGCAAGATTTAAAATGATTTTTTAAGATGCTTATGATAGCTGATACACACTGTTACCATACATTCCTATTCGCTCTTATCGAGCTCTAATCAGAAGGTTGATGGCTGCTATACTGGTTACACACAGATATCATATGACCTTTAGAAGTAACGTTAAATTCGTGAATATAGCCATTGAACCGTCGCACAATGCGACCTGAGATGTATATAACATTAACCGATGACAACTAGACCAAAAGCGACGTGACAAGACCATTTCCGTACGACCGATCTATCTGTACTAGACCATTCGCAACTAGCGAATACAGTGCACGAATAACAAGACCATTTCCATTTGGTTTGCCATGGTCGTTGAGCACAATACCCGCTTTGTTCTTAAGTTCGTTCACTCCCATCTCGCCTTCGTGTTGATACAGCAAATGAAGCAATACTGCCTCTTCCCGAATTGTTGGTGGGTTCGTATCTCGAGCTGTTAAGAGTTGAACGTCCACCATATGTCTCATCTTTCGTTTACGACGTGCAAGCTCTAATCGAAGCGAATCTACTCGCGACTGCACCTCCGCTTTCTCTTTCTTGATTTTAGCCAACTCCTCCTTTAATATTGGCAAGTCTTGAACGTTTTCTTCTAGTTTTTCTTCTGTTTCTTCTGCAGCTATAATTTCTCCTTTTAAAGTCTCTTTTTCCTCGCGAAGTTCTCTCAAAACCTGTTCTCTAGCCGCAGTTGCAGCATCTAGCTTGAACTCCACATTCTCTTTGTCTTGTTTTCGCTTAAGATCAGCTTTAGTTGCCTGACGTCGCGCCTTCTTTCGTTGTAATGAGTCAATTGCTGCCTCAATGTCTCTTTTCTCTTCAACGCGAAGAGCTACAGCCTCCTGTAACTCAACTATCTCCGACTGCATCTCCTGTTCCTCTTCTGCATCGTCTTGCATTAAATGAGAACTTGGTTCCATATCGGTCTCATTAACGGCATTATCTTCCTTTAAAGCTTGCAATTCAACTTCAAGTTCAGCGACGCGCTGCTCTCGCGTCTGCATCTGCTGTTCCCAGGCCGTCTCCTCCTGTGCCAGCTGACTTTCGACTTGATTCTGCAGAGTCACCTCGTCACCAGTCTTACGTATTTTGTCTTGATAAAGCTGAACAGTGTCGGACAGCGCTTCAAATCGTCGCTTTAAGCGATCACAGCGCTCAATAGTCTCGTTAGAACCATTATTTCGAGCAGTTTCCAGTGCTAGTCGATCCAGTGTTGATTGCCATGTATCGTGAAGCTGAGATGCATTTTTTTTGGCTGCATAAGCCGTGCTAGACACCAGTGAATACAGCGATCGGGTCGAGTTCAATGGTGATGTCGAAACGGGTTTACTATGCGTAGATGAAGAAGTAGAAGCTTGTAAGGAAAATATTGCATGCTTTGAAGGAGTGCGGAAAAGGCATGACTCGATGGATGCGCCTAACTCACGAAGATCGTCTGCGCAGAGCTCAAGACGACGAGCGTCTTCATTTAAGGACATGTCAATTTTGAAATTGTGATTATTGTAATTAAATTCAAACATATTGTATTAAATTTTTATTTGTAGATTTTAAATTCTTAACTTATACAAGCTGGTCATTTGGACCGTAATATGATTATATTAATGATTGCAGTTTAAAAATAGTTCAAAATTTGAAGTATTTAATTCCCCTCTAAGTTTCAAAATTGTATAGTCTTTAAGAGTTTAAATAGCTGGGTTTCAAACCCATTTTCAGAATGATTTTCTAAAAGGACATTCTCACGTTTTGGACATAAATATAGACTGTTATTTTTAAGTTGCTCAGAGCTTCAGAGCAAGAATGTGCAACATACAGCAGTTTCAACATCGAACCGTCGAGCAAGATCGAGTTATTCTCCACGCAATATCATGTCAGATGCAACGACAAAGAAGCTAACGGAAGAGATTGCGCGGCTTGAATCTGATCTAAAAACCCTTGAAGCTTCTTGCACAACATCAGAGGCAGCTAAGAAGTGAGTTTGCTTTAGATAGAAAATCAAACATCATCTAACTTATATTGTTGTTTGATAGAATTGCCGGGTACTGCCAAAGCACGGCAGATCCGTTTCTTGGAGAAAATGAAGGTGGGGTAAACCCATGGCAGCAAAGTGGTCAAGGTGGTGGCGGTTGTAGTATCTTATAAAAATCGAGCTACGAGGTCAATTTTACTAATTCTTTTCGATGCAAATTGGTATTCTGTACTACTATGTTGGACTGGGCAGTATCCTGACTATAGATAACACCGTTCAGGCTTCTTGCAAATGAGCTTACGCTCTTCTTGCCGATTAGATTCTGAAAACTCCCTCGCCAATTTCTTTACATTTGTACAAACTTGATATCTACTTGCAGCTAGAACGCCAAGTGCATCTTCCTATCACAATTTCAATGGCCACTCGGGTGACAACATGCACCTGTGCAATAGTCTTTGTCATCGAATCAACACAGAGAAGAGCGTTGGTTCTTTTAATGGACCTTCCGAGAGATTATCAAGGATGACCTGATGAAATACATCACACATGCAGTTTCTTGATAAGGAAATTGGTATGATCACACTTTTAAATTCTTGACTACCTGAATTGAAATGAGCAAAACTCGTTCCGTTTTCGTCGACGTGCAGATAATGAAGAGCCAAACACGGTGCTTAACGGCGTTGTCACATTCGGCAAAGCTACCTATAAACTCGACTTTTACACAAGCGTGCGAACATTGTAAAATATTGTTTTGTCTTTAATGTTTTAAACCAAACAAATGAGTCCTTCCTATTTCCTCCGTAAACTTCATATCGCCTCTTTCCACAACTAAAAGCATTGTCATCTTCTTTTCCTGCTCCTAAATTGTGGTCGCTTCAAGTTTTGCGGCGCACTCTTTCCATCCTTTTGTACTTTGTGCTTTCCTTTGGCACTTAACAGTTTAAGATCGTTCATCTGCGGTCTGCTGCATAGCGTTATCTAAGTCTTAAACTTAAACGTGCTCTACCATGTTTTTTGACATCGACTAGCAGCAGGCTGCTGAACGCTACATAACCAACATCACCCCGCAAACCGCCTTCTTCTCATACTCTTTAAATTCAAACCTCTTTTTACCTGTCACCTTAGCGCAGGCTACTTGTCAATTACCTCAGTACGACATGAACGCTATTTGTCTGTCTTCTTCTAATCGGCCTGCCGTTACTCTAGAATTGCTCCAATTTTAACAGCAAGACAAAATATGGAGATTCTGAACTGTTCGCGTAGGAACCTCTTTAATTTTAGCTGTGCCTTCCTCCTCACAGCTTGCACTCATAAATGTACTTAACAAAAAATACCAAGAGCATTTTTTGAAAAGTAATTTTATGAACACGAAAAGTCGCCGAAAATGACCCAATATTGTGACTTTTTGGGTTAGTTTTTTGATCGCCAATTCAAAACGAGCGATGTAAACAGTTAGACAATTAATTTCTTGATGAAAAAATGCCAGAACAATGATCAAAACATTTATGATTTTCTCAGAGAGATTGATAAACGCCGTAGTCCTTGGGCAATGCTGTCAGCATTGTCTTGTTACGCTCCTGGACATCAGTCAATCCAGCTTGGTTGAAAGGTTAAATGAACAAGGATCTCTTCAAATTGAAACGAAAAATCCCAAATGCCGTGATGATATTTTTTGTTTCGATCGGACACTTTTGTTAGTTAAGAATCTCCTCAATATCAAGTAATAAAATTGTGTTTTGTGTGTGGTTTTTAGTTTGTGAAGTTCGGTAAATCGTCGCTGCTAAAGATTTAAAGTTTGGTAGACCGGGTCGGTCCTTTACCACCAAAGTGCTCGCTTTGCACTTTCTTTTCATGGTTCCGTAGTTATTCATCAGTCATCGATTTAAATTTGTAGTGTCATCTGATGATTGCTTTAACAACTAATTTCCGATTGTGACGAAAACGCCGAAGCTACCACAAACTTCGTGCTTCCTCGACAATCTTTTTTCTTGCGTGTATATCTATCTATGCCAGCAGTACATTTACCCCATAAATTTATAGCAATTGGATGAAACAAGTGATGAAGCTCATGTTCCAGTTGATCTTTCTAGCAGGTACAAGGGTGAATGTGCCTAAGCAATTGCTGTAAATGGAGAGGATGTGAAGTATGTTGCAAAGATGTATGTAATTCAATTGGGATCACACAATCATACATGGTCTGATAAGGAGACATAGCGGCGAAGAACATAAATAAAATCTTAAAGCGATACCAAATTCACCACAAGAAGATTTAAATTAAAGTTTTATGCTGAATGATGAAGAATCGCACTTCTGTGTCTATCGCCATTACTTTCTTCAGACGATCAGTTCGTCTTTATCGTCTTGTTTGATCGGAACTCACAGAAAATAATTTACCAATACCGATGACAAGTAATGATAAATCTTGATATCACAATGGCTAGATACTCTGACGAATGGTGACAAATTGGATGATTAGTGAGGTAAAAGCGTTGCCATGTTTAAGCACTGCGTCAAATTGAGCGCTGATGTTTTTATCCCGCTTGCTGAAGAGGATAACAATATAGATAACATGAACACCATTGTGTTCGATCATGTGTGCACATCATTCGTTGTCATTGGATAATCGAAGGCGCTCCAAAGTCTTCATTAGCCAAACTGAAATCGACTTTCAGAATAACGGGCTCCGATGAGGGAGCCAGTACTTGTTTATTAATTTGATCATCGGCTGTATGAGTTTTTATCAGCTTTAACATCCTGAGATGAAGCAGAATGTTAGTAGCAGGATGATCTCTGCTCGGTGTTGACTCATCTTGTTTCGCTTTTACTCGGACTGCCCAAAATAAGCGATAACGCTGAGAATACATTTGAATGGCTTTCTTAGTTTCCGAATCATACATTCATGACTGAGAAAGCATGCACTAATCGTTCGTCACGGCGAGGAAAAACCCCTCATTCATGTCGGAGTAACGAGCGATATCTTTGAAGACACGATCAAGCGGCTCTATCTTTACATCCGTCTTTGAATATATAGCTGTCAATTTTTAAATGTGCCATGTAGCACATTTAAAAAACGATCTTTGAGTTGATGAAGTTTTATCGCGGTCTGATATAATTATCTCTGGAGTGCTATAACCCAAAGTGCAAACACGGAACGGCAGCTGATCGTTTGTTGGTAATTACTGTGGCGAGATTAACATATTTGCAGAAACGATTGTTTAGTATTATGCTCTACATATCTTTGGTGAAACAAAAAACAGAGTCGAGACCAATTGACTCGCCACTATCACTATGGGCTGACAATGGATTGGTTTCTAAAAATACGTAGCCGACTGCAATGATTATGAAAAAGTTGTCGTTATCATAATTAAATTATTTTGTCGTAACTCTACTAAAACCCACAAAAGCAATTAGCAAGTTTCACTTTAACTTCATCTATAATTGCTTCAGCGCGAATATCAAGATCATGCCACATGTTCAAGACAGATGCAGGACCAATGATGGAAGCCACAGCGTAAAAACGATCTCTTTCAATGTCATTTGAGTCTGAATACGAGGCATAAAGTAGTAAAGAGCCAGAACCCGAAGCATTTACCTCACGGACCAGTCGCCTAGTTAATTCATTCATGTCGACATGATGATAGTGGCGTAGCATCGTCTCGTCCAATGCTGATGTAGGACACGTAAGGCGGAAGGAAATT
>NW_020189786.1:379491-384107 GCF_900000015.1 Plasmopara halstedii
GTGTCTTCCTCAAAAAAAGGTAGGGAATGCCCATTTACTTTGGAAGCTCTCGATTCTGCTTTTGGATAATTTTTTTCGAGGCAAGGTGCGCAGCGACCCCGTTGCGCTAAGTAGCACTTGTCGTTAATTTGATGCCCCAAATTTATTATACTGTGTCTTCTGCGGGGACGGAATACGAATTAACGATTATTTCTCCGAAGAAAAGTCACCGACTTTGTAACGGGGTTACGCGTACCCTGGTAACAGGTGTGTGTGACACACGAGATGTGCATGGTGTGACTGCACCCAAACAAGAATACAGTATGTGGCCAGATAGCCAGCCAGTCGTTATGCACGTATTTAGATCTTACTATATATATTTAGAAAAATCTAAACTTTTTAAATTGAGATAAAAAAACTAAATATAAATCAGCTTTGAATTTAAACCGATGAGTCAATTAGCCTTGGGAAGGCAATAATTACTCTTGGAGTAAACGGATCGGGATCGGCTAGCTCGTACTTTTCTAAGTATAGAACGAAAGGTCGGTGATCTAAATTACGCTTCCTCAAGCGCTAAGCTACGGCAGCCCCGCTGCAGACTTCATCTTTTCTGTGATCCCGGGAAGATAATATTGGGAGCCCAAGGGATGAAATAGTAATTGCTCGCCGGATGGTACTAACCAGCTGTGGTAATCTTTGAGAGCGCCTTAAAATGCGTTAATAGGGAGCCCGCGGTCAAAGTCCTTCTTTTTGCTTCCGGACAGCTCACGGGAAGCACATCCCATGAACTGTCCGCAACACACCGCGCCCGCTCCGAACAACGGATTTTCTCGTCGAGGAGTTGGGTGAGGTCGACTACGAGTCGGGGACTTCTTTCCCAGCATGATAAGAAGAGGAGGATGAAGTGCGTCAACGGCTTGACGTCAGATCAGCTCAAACTTGTGGACTCCGTGTCCGTTCCCCGACCTCCCAGTTTCAGGGGAAGTGGTATTATTGCCAAACGCCTCGACGAGGCACAGGAGCAGCAACTGGAGGCTGCACAGGGCGGCTCTCCTGCGCTCGAATCCACGTTTGGTCATAGACCCTCGTGTGAAGTACGGCCTCCGCTCGGCAGATCCCGCTACCGAAGCGAAGGACGCGATCATTTGATTGTTAGGCGTCATTGTAGTCGGCCCCCCGGCCACTACACAAACTGAGCTTGATTAGCGGAAACTCTCCGAGCTCGCCTATTGGTATTACGAGAAATCCCATTGGATCGATACCGCGCTCGACTTCGAGCTCAAAAAGAAAGCGCTCCTCTACCCGCAATGCGGACTATTCTTGTGGTGTTCGCCTCTGGCAAAACCGCTGCAGATGATGATGAGCTCTTTGAGCGATGGGTGCATCAGCACCGGAAAATTTCTTCGCTGTCTACCCTACAGCAAAGTCACAAGGAAGTGGACGAGCGCGTAGAGCGCCATGTTTGATTTGAGTTTGCTAAACTCAAGGCGCAATGCCGAGTTCCTGCGTATTGTTGCCCAGCGACACCTGGAATAATCCATCACGCTCCTGCGAGCTCTGTGGTTTCTCACACGGGTGAGTGTACGACCACAGCAGCTCATGGCCATAGCTTGAGCTCAGCTCATGACCCTCCGGCTTTCCGGGCTACCGCCGAGAAGCGCGGGGCTCGCGACGACAACAAGGCGTCATTGATCCTTCTGATCATAAGCATCCGCGACGTCTGGACAGTCTTGCTGAAGTGGCACCTCAAACTCTCACGAGTTCTCGGAGTTTGGGTATCCCCGCTTCTTTTCAAGATATTGGGTTAGACCCTATCGACGACGTCGGTCTACAAGGCGTTCCACGTGGTAGTGGACGCCACCATTCTCATTGAGAAGAGTCGGCGGCGGGCGATGACGACTTTCGTCGATCGCCGTCCGGTGACTCACGATGCACTTCGAGCGTTGGAGGACAAGGTCCGTCGTCATCGGCACTCAACCGAGCATCTTGCCGAGATCGCCTACCGCTGTGCGAAAGACCTCGAGAGCCCGGAGCGCTTTGTGCACCGACTGCATCACGTTGAGGATTATCCGTCTCTGTCGGAGCGGTTCCTAGCCGTCGAGCAGACGAATACATCACTTTGCGGGACGGTGGAGCGCCTTGCGCCGTTTAAAACAGAAAATGTTGCACTCAGTGCTCAGAACCAGTTGCTGGTTCGACTTCTGAGTGGTTGGCGCCAACGCTTCCGCGTTTACTTGCGCCGGATCTCAAGTGGGTGCGCACCCTTCTCGAAAGGTTTAGTGTATACACAAGGCCTCGCTTGACCACAACCTTAAGAGGTTCAATAAACCACAATCTCAGCATAGCTGAGATCCATTGGCTCCAGCCCGCTCGACGAGCTCTGAGGGTGTGCATTCCAACCAAGTCGTGCCGACTAAAAGTTGAATTCGGCATGCAATGCCACATTCACCGCTTTTTCAAAAGAAGACGGATGCACACGGAAGACTTCCATTCTGGCTACGCCAGTGCTTGAGCCTTCAATAAAGATGGTCACTGTGACCAACTCGGGGAGAGGATTGGCTGCTATCCGGGTCATCCGGAGACCGATAGTCGGACTGAGCGCGTAAATCACGTCGTTAAAAACGTTTTTCGTAGCGTCTGCACTGAGACGCCAAAGCACCGGAGCGCTATATTGCCAGTCGTGAGTTTGCTCAAATAAATGCAGTGCATTCATCTTTCGGCTATACGCCGTTCTAAGTGAACGAACTTGTTTACCCTCGCTTCGCGTTGGCGCCGCCATCCCATGGCTCATGGATTGGTGGAAAAGAATAGCCGAACGGCTAGCTAATGTAAATGTAAGGAAGTCGATGGCTTCTTGTCTACCAGACTGAGTGTTCTACGACACGTTCGTGATGCGATGGCTGAAAGCCATGACATGCATAAGGAATATGCAGATGAAAGCAGCAGAAGAAATGGAAAAATGCTTGAGGTCATGGTTTTATGAAATGCTAAAAGCATTCCTAAAGCTCCGTCCTAGTTCAGAGCTGCCGAGCAGCGTTTAAAAACCCGACCCGTCACCTTTAGACTGGTTGTCCGCGCGTCAAGGTTCATTAACCGACGTCCCGCTTCTTACCAGTATTCTGGTTTGTCGCGGTAAAACGATAAAACCCAGTAGGCGCAGGGCGAAATCTTGGGAAAGAACTGAATTCTGTTGTTTTTCAAAGAGGTAGAGGGCAACAGGAATTAAAAAATTTTCTAAAAAAATAAAAATGCCCAGCCTCGAAGAACTCCGAGCTCTCGAACACGGAATGTGATGCAAGCCGGGCTTGCTGGTCGAAATAGCGACCATCATTGGCTCTCAAATGCCATGGAAGACCCTTATCGGTTCCGGTGCGTCGGGTAATTATGCTTGACGCTCCAAGATCAAAAGAAGTCAGCTGTATGCTGAGGCGCTGGAAGCGCGGTTGAGTGACACTGTCACTGTTCGCTTAGCTACGAGGACTTGTGTCACTGTGCCGAGGGTCCCTGTGGACCTCGGTGTCAAAGTCTCTTGACTTCGATAGCGTGAAACGCTTAGTCTTAGACTTGGATGCATGGTATGACCTCATCCTATATATCTTAATCTGCGATTCTTTATCAGAGTCTTACCAATTAGCAACAACTTTTCTGTTATGGAACGCCAAGCTTATTATAAAAATGTTAGTATCAGTTCAAGAAAAATGTCTAGCGCACGGTGATTTCCACGTATCTGGTAGCATTACTGCCAACTAAATTGATGTCTGTTCAAGGTAAAGACTGTCAACGCTCATCGACAAAATGTAGCAGATCATCAGCTCAATCTCAACACCTATCCAATATCATCAGCATGATTGGAACACCATGAGCCTTGGATTGATTGGAGATTAAATACTTTTGCGCACGTCTCCAGGTGGAGTTTTGGTGAGTCAAGAACCCACCACTGCTAGGAAGCAGAAGCGCTGTTGGCGCGGGAACACGACCGTGACGGTCAATGTGCTGGGTATCGGTATATCCGAATTTTTGAGCACCAAAGGTGTTTAAGACAGGAGTCTCGAGCGTGGCTCGCGAGTAGCACGAAAGCAACTGAGCGCTGCCCAAGTTTTTGGAGCAGTCGCTGCATGCCAAGAGTGGCATGGTCGTACGAGGTATGAGGCATCAAGGGCGAGGCCCTGGTGATGCGCGTGGAGTGTCACGTAATCCACTGAGCACTGCTCACGTTTTAAAGCAGTTGCAGCATGCCAAGGGTGGCATGGTCGGGCGAGGTTCGAGGCATCCTGCGCAAGGCCCTTCTGATGCGCGTGGAGTGGCAAGTTATTCACTGAACGAAGACAGCGGAAATAGCAGCTCTTCGTCGGATGTTGTAAATAACATCAAAACCCCGATGCAGTAGGGAGTGGGGACACCGGACGACGCTGAGTTTGTGCTCCCACCGGTCTCACGAAGACGTGAAACCTCCATAGAGAGGAGACGGCGTTGCCGGTTGTTATCTGCAAGACGCAGGGTGTCGACCCTGACCCAGGGTGAGCCTACCGTAACCGATTGCGCACAGCCAAAAACCCTTGTCAATGTTATGACGGTGAAGGAAGACGGCGTCGTCACCCTCGAGGCTATTCCCGCGGTGGATGCTCTTCTTGAGCTGG
>NW_020189786.1:384117-393575 GCF_900000015.1 Plasmopara halstedii
GGATGGGTCTTTCGAGTAAAGAAATATTAAGATGGAGAGGTCGAACGCTATAAAGCCCGTCTGATGGTCAAGGTATTTGCACAAAAATACGGCATTGATTACGAGGAAACTTTTGCACCAGTTGCAAAGTTTACCATAATTATAGTATTGCTTAGCCTCAGTGCCAAGTGTGGTCTTTCGGTTCATCAGATGGATGTGAAGACGGCTTTTCTGAATGGACTTCTTGGAGAAGACATTTTCCTGGTGCAGCCCGATGGTTATGTTTTCAAAAGTCTTGTTTGCAAGTTATATAGGTCGCTGTACGGGCTCAAGCAGTCACCAAGAATGTGGAACAAGGTGATTGATCGTTTTATGCTGCAACTGGGGTTCAAGAAGTGTGAATCGGATCATTGTATGTACACACCACATACGGATCAAGAAATGGGGTTTTGTTGCGCTTTATGTTGATGACTTGATCATCGCAAGTAGCAATATCAAGGTTCTTCAAGAAATAAAACAGGTGTTTAGCGAGTGATTCGAGATGACTGATATGGGCAAGCTCAAGAATTTCCTTGGCATGGAGGTAAACCAAGACACGGTGGCGAGGACAGTTTTGATGTTGTAGACCAAGTTTGCAAACGACATTCTGGAGAAGTTCAAGATGGCACATTGCAAACCAGTCCGCATGCCATAAGATCCCGGCTTCAAGCTGACCAAGGTTATGTGTCAAGATGAATATAAATATGACGAGACCTCGGCTGGCGTACCGTATCGTAATATCGCCTATTGGAGGTAGCAGGTATATCTAATGCGACCCACCCATGTATATCACTGTCACAACAATGGTATGATTTCTTATGTATGTTGTGTGACACTCACTTATTGGCTCATAAATCAGGATTAGGTATAGTGAGTCTAGTATATAAATAGAGTGGCTTAGAGGTAGCAACTTGTTTGCGAACGAAGGACCATAAAAATTCACTTTGGAATTTCCTTTCTTCCGCACAAGTGTCTACGCTCGGACGTTCCTCGTGCAGACTCTTCTTTTCAGCTTGCCTTCGCCCAGCTTCGACTTCTAACGCCTGGCACTTACCAGCACTTTATCAGGTTATAATTCCAAGCACTATTATGACCTCAGTGCATGACGTTTTGGCCAAGGTGGCTATTGAAAAGTTTAACGGCGACTACGCCACATGGAGTCGTTACATGTGTTATGTTTTTCATACCAAGTATGTATGGCACGCTGTCAACCGCAAAGTCTCGCCGACCTATTATGACCCTCTTGCAACGAATGATTACGTCAGAACAAGCAACATTGCGTTTGGGTTAATGCTTCTTCACATGGATGCGGACTACCACCATGTGGTTAGAATTGCGAGGAAGCACTGGTTGCGTGGTCTCGAATCAAGACGCTATACGGCGGATCACGAAAAGATGAACGTCTCTATCTCAAGCGACAGCTTTTTAGCATGGATATAGCAGAAGGCGATAACGTACTGCACCACTACAATGAGGTTTTAAACAGCGGTGCGAAGCTTAGCAGCATTCGGCGCCAAGATAGAAGCCGAAGACATTGCGATATGCCTTTTCTGAGTAGCCTACCAAAGAGCTCGAGAATACAGTGCTAAATTTGATATTCAGCAACGTCAAACTGAGAACGCAAGAAGTTGTCAAGGTGCTGACAAACGAACACATCAAGAGGCAAAGTGCAGTAGCTCTTAGGATCAAGACGTAAGAAATTGCAAAGGCGTTTTGTGCAGAGCATGAAACTCACCAGTAAGCGTACTGCTTAAAATTGGGGTGCACGACAGAGCGGTGCTGGATCAAGCAGAAAGACCAAAATCAAGGTGCTCGACGCGGCGGCCAAGCTTGTGCACGCAAAGCCAATAACATTCACTATCGACCTGACGACGATTACGATTACGATCGTCTGGCATTCGCGGTTTCATTGGAACGTGGAATATCAACGAGCAAAAGAATGACCGAAATATGGGTGATTGACAGTGGTGCTACGCACCAAATCTACAACGATAAGACCAACTTTACGCTGCTGAATGAGCGTGAGGAAGGTGAGCTTTTGGTTGCGGATGGCAACATAGCCAAAATCAAGAGTGTGAGAACCATTATCGAACGGGTGATTCTACCCAACGGTAAAGAGCGTGAGATTGAGATCAAGGACGCGCTGAACGTGCCAAGCATTAACAAGAAATTGTTATCAGCGCCGCAGATCAACGAGAATGGCTTATTCAAGTGATTTTTGACGACTTTCGTATGCACATTGCGCGCAAAGATTCTCAACAAGTAATGGCAACTGCTGACCTTGTGGATAGTCTGTATTGGCTTTGGAGTTTTCTGCCAGCTCAGAGACATTAACATACAGCGTTGATTTTAGAAATACTTCAATCAGTGTCCTTCGGAAGATTGTCAGCAATGGAATGATCAGGGACACAAAAATGCCCACGGAATCAAGCCTTCAGAGCATGTGTGGCAGATGTCAACAAAGAAAAATGGCTCAAAAACCGTTTTCAAACAACCTTGACAAGCGACGTTATGATATGTTTGGACTTTTACATTTTGATATATGTGGTCAAATGAAACAAACATATTTGGATGCAGCAGATACTTGCTTATCACTGATGACAAACCAGCCGATGCATATGGGCTATTGCTCTGGCGCTAAGTCTGACTCGGAAGAAGCGATTACGCGCTACATTATCAAGGTTCAGACGCAATTGGGAAAACAAGTCAATTTTGCACGACACAACGGAGCCCGGCATTCTACGAGGGACAATGTATTGAATAACAAGTTATAGTTCCGTATTCACATCAAGCAAATGGCATGTCAGACCGAGCCATCAGAATAATCGTGTCCATCGGGCGTAGCATGCTAAATCATGCCAAATTGGACAAATGCTTCTAGGGTGAAGCAGCAATGACCGCGATCTACATCAAAAACCGACTGCCGTCACCAAAGGTCAACAACAAGACCCCATTTAAAATGATGTACAATTTCAAGCCATGCGTCAAGCATTGTGTGATTTCGGCTGTCGAGCGTATGCCTTGACCCTTAAGGAGAAGCGGTTCAAGTGGGATTCAAAAGCTCGTGCTGGTATTTTTGTGGGTCATGAAGATACATCAAAGGCCTACCGAGTGTTCGATATTCAAGCCGAACATGTCATAATTAACCGCGATGTCAACTTGGACGAGACCAGCTTTGGTCTCTTCGCTTCAAGTCTCGAAGGACTTCCTAATTATGATGACGACCTCGATCTTGCCTCGCTTAGCATTGACGACGAAGATATAAGCCACCCAACAAATTTCAAAATTACAGGCAAGCGCAAGAAATGCTCGGACACAAGGATTTTACACAAACCAAGAATTTACAAGTCGACACTACCAAGCTGGACTAGAAGAAGCATGTGCCCCCGAAGGATTTGAAGAACAACGAGCTAAGCTTTCATCTGCTGAGCGGTCAACTCGCGACTAGTATGATAAAGAAGGAAAATTGCTCCCGCAATGCATCTACGCCACCCGTGATCTGGTGTGCCGGCGTCAATACGGTTGAGGCCAGCGACCTAGCCGAACCAGCAATATACCAAGATGCTACAAACGGACCCGATCAAGATAATTGGCGCAAGGCAATTTGTGCGCTTTTAGAATCGATGGGACTTTGTGAAGTGTTTCGGGCTGCCAAAACTGCCAGCAGGACAGTGAGCTTTTGGGACCAAATGGGTGTTCAAGATCAAGCGGCACGCAGACGGAAAGATTGATAAATACAAGAGCGCCTCGTTGCTAAAGGTTTCAAGCAGCAGTATGGCGACGACTAAACGCAGACGTTCTCACCTGTTGTCAAGTATGTGACCCTGCGCATGTTGATCCGCTTGGCCAAGTTTTTCGATTGGCATCTCGACCAACTCGACGTTGTAATTGTATTTCCTAATGGAGTTATGAAATAAGTTGTTTACTGCGCGGTGCCTGAAGATGTGGAACAAGGCGGTGAATCCAAACGCTTAGAGCTAGTTAAAGCTGTTTACGGCCACAAACAATTCTCATACGTTTGGACTGGACCTTTGACGAGTTTGTTTGCTCTTTTGGATTCAAGTATTGACCTTGGATCCATGCCTGTACACCAAGCGCACCGATGATCCTTGTGCACTGCTATTAGTTTACGTGAATGATGATCTTATTACTGGGAGCGTGGCCAAGCTTATAATACGAACCAAAGATCATTTCAAGACTCGTTTTGAGATGATAAATTGTGGAGAATGTGAATTCCTTCTTGGCATTGAGCTAGTGGACAATGTTGACGGCAGTGTGACACCGTGTCAACGTCGCTACATCAGTGACATTCTCAAGCGTTTTGGCATGGAAGACTGCAGAATAGTGGAAAGCCCGATCGATCTGGGCTCGCAATTTTTTTCAAGCAATGCGACAACCAAGATTGGCGCCCTCTTTCATAAAGCTATAGGTGCTTTGATGCACTTGATGACATCGACACACCCGGACTTTACAATTGCCGTTGGATATGTTTCACGCTTCATGAAGAACCCACAATCTGAACATTGGATTGCAGGTAAGAGAATTCTTCGTTATCGGCAAGGAACAAGTCATTAGGCATCTGTTTCGAGTCCGGCACCAAGGATGATTTTCATGATATTCAGATGCGGTTTGGGCTGGTGACCATGCCGACCACAAGTCAACATCCTGTTACGCCTTCATATTAATGGGCGCTCCTGTGAGTTGGGGTAGCAAGAAACAGTCAAGCGTGTCTCTATCGACGAGTGCAGCATAATACATTGCGCTTTACCTGGCAGTTCAAGTCGGCAAATGGGTCCATCGCTTGCTGTGCGAGATATAGACAGCGGCCGGTGAACAAGGACCAGAACTCAAAATATATGAAGACAATCAGTCGTGCATCAAGATGACGAAGAACCATATTAACCCTGGTCGAGCAAAACATATTGACATCAAGTATCCACATTTACGATGAAGTCAAGCGTGGTGAGATAAGACGCGAATACTGCGAGACTTCGGTTCTGTTGGCGACGGTGATGACCAAGGCACTTCCAGGACCACGTCACAAGAACTTCACGGAAGCTCTTGGAATTCGCGCGTGTTCGCATTGAAGGGAGTACTGGAGGTAGCCGGTATATCCAATGCGACCCACCCATGTACCGGTTTCATATCGGTACATCACTGTTTCTAATGTTCGTATTAGTTAAACTAAAGGAAGGCACTTGTGCTGTAGATGGCAAAATACAAATTAATTAGTAAAGGTCCTAACTTTGATGTGCTAACTCTGAGCCTATCTAGATTATTCCACCAAATATTCTACTGTTTTTTTCTGGATATATGTTTCATTTATGTGCTTTTGGATGGCCCCTTTGCTGAATACCTCGCTGGATATCTGGCCGATTCGCGAAAACGCAACTTGTGCAATCATCCTGTCCCCACCGGTAACATTGATATCTACCGGTTGGGGGCTGCTCGTCGAAACGTTTCCTTGGCATAACTAGTCTACACGACGAGGCGCATTTTTAACAACACTCCCACTTGACTCGGCAGTACTTGGTGCTTGAATGCCGAGCTTATTTCGATGAGTGCAAACTGACTTGCAGAAACTGCCTTGGACGTAATATCTGCTAACATGTCCGACGTCGAAATGTACTAATGAGTAACTCGGCCGTCTTCAACCTTCTCACTTACAAAATGATAACGAATGTCGATATGCTTTGTGTGCTTGTGAAACTCGAGGTTCTTCGCAAGCGCAATGGAGCATGGATTGTCTTTAAAATCTGCATTGCTAGCCTTCAGTTTATTGAGCTCGCAAATTCATTTCTTGAGTCAAATCATTTCTTGCGTTTCTTCTGAAAGCGCCGTGTGTTCAGCTTCAGTCGACTACGAAGGCACCGTGCGCAATTTATTGCTTCACCAGCTAAAAACACCACCGCTCATGATTAATGCGTATCCACTTGTGTTTCGTCTTGATTCGATATCGCCAGATCAGTCCGCATCAAAAAAACTTAAAGACCGTGCTTACAGCTTGCTTGAAACTTAATACCGAAATCCTTCGTACTTGAATATACCGGAAGATTCGCTTTAGAGTGCGATACGGCACTCCAGCCATAGTCTCGTCGTGTTTACATCCACCTCCACACAGGTACTTGGTCAGCTTGAGGCCTGGACCTTGTGGCGTGCGGACTTGTTTGCAATATGCCTTCTTGAACTTCTCCAAAATGTCGTTTGCAAACTTTATCTGCAACATCAAAACTGTCCTCGCCACCATGTCTTGTTAGACCTCTATGCCAAGAAAATACTTGAGCTGGCACATATCGGTCAACTCAAATCGCTCGCTAAGTGGTTGTTTTGTTTCTCGAAGCATCTTGATACTGTCGTCAACGTAAAGCGCAACAAAAACCATTTCTTGATCCGTATGTGGTGTGTACACACAATGATCCGATTCACACTTCTTGAACCCTCCCTTGGCCACCAGACGCACTTTGTAGCGTTCAACTTCTCCAATTTGATTTCCCTTAACTCGAAAGACCCATCTGTTCCCAATGCTTTGTGTCCTTTTGGAAGCGGTACTAGATCCCACGTCTTGTTCTTGTTTAGTGAATGCATTTCCGAGTCACAAGCCTTGACCCATTCATCAACGTCGCTGGATTCCAATACCGACTTGAATGTGGTCGGCACTTCTTTCACTGAATCCACGACGTATGCAGCATTAAAGTCCTCGGCCGAAGCTGACAATTCGTCAAGTCCTTGCTGCTCGGTGTACTGCTTTGAACGCTTGACATTGGGAGGTTTCGCCGACTCCTCATGCGATTGCGTTGTCGTTTATTTCCAAACTTAACGAAGCCTTTTTAATCCATCGCGCTGAGCAAAGCGCTTTACACTAAGGGCCTCTGTGGTGTCTTCAAGCGACTGCGTACGAGAATGTAGTTTGGTGCCTAAACCATCCATGTCTTTAGCCATTTCAGTGTCTTTATATTGATCTTCTTCTTGTGTGTCGCTATCTGTATCTCCATTGTTTTCATAGTTATCTTGATCACAACAATAATCACGACTTCCACTATAAAAGACGTCTTCAGGAAACTTTACATCAGGGCGTATTACCACACAACAACTCTTCATGCTTTCGAATCGCTATGCTTTTTCGTGCTCGGAATACACAATAAGACGGCAGAGCTCGGCTCAAACATCAAGCGTATCGCATTTTTCCTTTTTTGGAATCGTTACAAACGCATGACAAACAAATACTTTTAGGTTTGTCAAAACGGGTTTTCTTTTAGTCCACACTTCATAGGGGGACTGTGCCATTTAAATTCCACGAGTGGAACGCCGAATGCGCAAGAAGTTGGCAGTCATTACTGCTTCCCCACAATACTCCATGGGCAGTTTTGCGTGTTCAATCATACGACGCACACATCCACCAGTGTCCTGTTCATACGCTCAGCCACTCCATTGAGCTGAGGCGTATATGACGGCTTAAAGTATTGCACAATACCACGGCCCTGACAAAACTTTGCTAATCGCCATATGTATACTCGCACCATTATCACAACAAAGAGCTTTCACAACATTTCCAGTCTAAGTCTCTGTGTATGCGACAAAATGATCAAACTTGCTTGCAACCTCTGACTTATTTCGCAGCAAGTACACACGGTAAAGTGCGAGTACTCGTCGATGAACGTAACGAATAAACGCATGCCGCCAAACGTACTTGTCTGCATCGGACCGCATACGTTACTGAGAACCGCTTCCAACAGTTTTGTAGCCCGATGAGTGGATTTTGGCAGAAACGTAGCACGTGTTTGTTAGCCGAGAGCGCGACCAGTACATGGCTCCCACTGCTTCACTGATGTTAGTCCGATACCAATCCCATATTTCTTCTTAACGAAAATGTCAGGACCTGAATAGACAATGCGTCTCGAAGGTGCCACAGGTACGACGTGGTGTCCCCATGGCATCCCGACGACCTTGTCACATTGGCTTCTTGTACATGAATTGGCTTCATACATAGTTTGAACTGTCCTTTTCTTCGCGGGCACCGAGCTTCCAGCATAACCCCTTCGCCTCCGCAAAGCATCCATCACGTTTGAAAATGACTGAACCAACATTCTTGGTAAAACGTCCAACGGAAACCAAGTTGCGAGAAAACTTTGGGATATGCCATACATCTGTTAACAAACGCTTTTTCATTCTGTGTGTTGTCATCATCGACATCACAATACCGCCCGTTCCAATCGCTCGCACCACGCCATCGTCTCCGAGATGCACGTTGACTGGTCCAATTTTCCTGTATCTCATCATGTACTCTATCAAGTACGTCATGTGCTGGGTCGCAACAGAGTCAACCAGCCACATAGAAGTTGACTTAACCGTACACGCAATGTCGCCAACCGAGAAAAGATAATCGCCAGAATCGTCATCATTCTGTGCAATGTTTGCGTGCTGCGCCCGTTGTCGCTCGGCATTCTCGCGAATCCGAGTTGGGCACTTGACAATCCAATGCCCATGTTCACCGCAGTAGTGGCAGGTGCTGTAACCCTTCACTAGCACTTGTCGTTACTTGCGCCGTCCACTTTTCGTCGATACGAAGGCTTGAACTTGGTTGTGCACGGCTCCATCGACGCCGCCACCTTGCTCTTCGTTTAGCAGCCGAGACAGCTGAGAGGTCACGTGTAACGGGATTACACATACCCTGGTAATAGGGGGGGTGTCGCACAAGACGGGCATGGTGTGACCACACCTGAAGAAGAATATGGTACAGGGCTGGATAGCCAGTAGTTATACATGTATTTAGATTTTACTATACATATTGAGGAAAATCTTTGCATTTAAAACTAAGCGGCTATGCCGCAGATAAAAATAAATAAAGTCAGATTTGGTTTTAAAAGGAAAGATTAATTAGCCTTGGTTTAAGGTTGTAACTACTTATGGAGTAAGCGGATTGCGATCCGCTAAACTCGTACTTGTTCTAAGTATAGAACGAAAGGTCGGTGACCTAATTTACGCTCCCTCAAGCGAGAGGCTACAGCAGCTCCGCTGCACTTGGTTGCACTTGTAGTCACTCTACGCCCGAGTCGTTACGACTAACCTTCGGTTAGGGTGGAACAATTTTTTTTTGCTCCAAGGCATGCAGGACGGGCTTAAAAAGCTGATGTCCTTGCCTGGTCCTGAGGGCGTGTAAAACCTTGTTGCGCAATGCCCGGGCAATCGGTGCGCGTCTAGAGGCGTTTTCTGATTACAAAAACACGCTGTTAGAGCACCTGCAGCATAAGATGCCTGCATCATTTGCGTCTATGACGCCACCGTCGGTGACGGATGATTTTCCCCACCTTTAACCGCTAATGGTGAGCGTGAAGGTCTTGGAGGGGAAGGATGGAGAAAATCTCCCGCTCTGGGTGAGAAAGGACGTGATGGCCATCGCATCCGCCATGCTCCAGACCGAGCAACAGCGCGTGGTGCTAGCC
>NW_020189786.1:393585-393706 GCF_900000015.1 Plasmopara halstedii
TATCTTCACCCGCGTCTTCTTTGTTGGACAATCCGCTTGTTTGTGACCACTTTGTCCACACCTAAAACATTTGCCAGGGAAGTTACTACCTCTTCCACCACTCCAGCGGCCACCTCTGCCT
>NW_020189786.1:393776-393893 GCF_900000015.1 Plasmopara halstedii
CCTTACAGCACACAGCAAGAAGAACCCTGATAGTGTTTGTGCTCGCCACCGGAGAGTAAGTACTAAAGTAGTCAACGCCATGAGTCTGCAAGTACCCAAGAGCAACTAAACGTGCCT
>NW_020189786.1:393903-395801 GCF_900000015.1 Plasmopara halstedii
TTTCAAAGCTTGGTGGTCGAGCGCGAGAATGAGCACTGACATGCGGCACTTCGGTCGAAGCTGCGTTTACCTCCTGGGTGGAGCTGAAATTGCAGCTCTCACGAGTGCTCTCGCTGCCTAATCAGGCATATCACGTGCGATCGCGTTTCCTTGCCGCCCGACAGGGCAACAAAAAATTGGTTGACTTTGTCCAAGAGATGTGGACTCTCATTGCCGGGATGGCAGCAGATCCCCTTCCAGAGGCGGTCACAGTGACCGTCTTTATGGAAGGCCACCGTACTGGCGTAGCCAGAATAGAAGTCTTCCGTGTGCAACCGTCCTCATTTGAAGAGGCTGTAAATGTGACATTGAATGCCGAATTCAATTTCAAGTCGGCCTGACTTGGTTGGAATGCACATTCCAACAGCTCGTCGAGCGGGCCTGTGCCCATAGATCTTAGCTATGCTGAGGACGAGGGAGCAGGGCTCCGAGCTGCCGGGCAGCACACAAGCACACGACGGTGTTTTGTCTGTGGAGATACCCGTCACCTTCGGAACGGTTGCCCCCTGCGCAAGGTGCGTCTAGGTTCTTCGAACCATCGCCCCAATGCCTACCAGTCTGCTTCGTCGCCGGGAAACGACACCACCCAGTAGGCGCGGGGCAACCTACTGGAAAAGATTTGAGTTCTATTGAGCCTCAGCGAGGTAGAAGTCAGCAGGGCCAAGCCCCGAAGAGCTCCGTGCTCTCGAACACGGAACGTGTATGCAAGCCAGGCTTGCTGGTCGTGGAGGCGACCATATAGGGCTTCGAGAAGCCATGGAGGATCCTCATCGATTTCGGGGCGTCGGGTGAATTATGCTCGGCGCTCCACGATGGAAGGTAGTCAGTTGTATACTGAGGCGCTGAAAGCGCGGTTGGGTGACATCGTCACTGTTCGCCTAGCGACGGGGACAAGTGTCAAGGTCTTGAAGGTCCCTGTGGACCTCGGGGTCAACTTCCTTGACTTTGATAGCGTAGAAACGCTGTCTAGTATTTGACTTGGATGCAAGGAATGACCTCATCCTAGGAATGGCATGGTAGTAATACAGTGAGCCATGGATTGATTGATTGGACGTCAAAGACCTTGAGTGTAACGGGGTTACACGTACCATGGTAATAGGTGTGTGTGTCACAAAAAATGGGTACTGCACCTAAATAAGAATATGGTACGTGGCTGGCTAGCCAGTAGTTATGCATGTATTTAGATTTTACTATACATATTTAAGAAAAAACGTTCATTTAAAATGAGAAGGTTTTGCCGCAGATAAAATAAATATAGTCAGTTTTGAATTACCACGGAAGAGTTAATTAGCATTGGGTTAAGGCAATCATTACTTTTGGAGTAAGCGGATTGCGATCAGCTAAATTCGTTCTTGTTGTAAGTATAGAACGAAAGGTCGGTGACCTAACTTACGCTTACTCAAAGCGCAAAGCTACGGTAGCCCTGCTGCATTGGGTGCTACGCGCACGTCTCCTGGTGGAGCTTTCATGAGTCATGAACCCACCTCTGCTAGGAGACAAAAGCGCTTTTGGTGAGATCACTGGACCGAGACGGTCAACGTGTTAAACATTGGAATGTCCGAAACGGTAGACACCAACGGTGTATCGGACAGGAGTCTTGAGCATGGCTCGCGGGCTGATCGTGGCGTGGCACGTATCCCACTGAGCGCTGCACGAGTATCGAAGTAGTCGCTGCATGTCATGCGTGACATGGTCGTCCAAGGGCCGAGGCATCAAGGGCGATGCCCCCGTGATGCACGTGAAGTGGCACGTAAACCACTGAGCACTGCTCTCGTTGCGAAGCGGTCGCTGCATGCCATTTATGGCATGGTCGGACAGAGTCCGAGGCATCTTGGGCACGGCCCTTCAGATGCGCGTGG
>NW_020189786.1:395811-395934 GCF_900000015.1 Plasmopara halstedii
CTGTCAGCAGCTGAGATATCAAATCACATGCTTTTCTAGCACTTCCAGACGCGCTACAGCGTATGTGATCAAAACGAAAGCATCCGATTGATACGGCGACAGCAGTTAACGCACTCAGACGCT
>NW_020189786.1:400221-401447 GCF_900000015.1 Plasmopara halstedii
CACAGAAAAGATTCCCTTTTACGTTAATTCATTGGGAAGCGTGGCCTACGAGCAGATCCCGCTAAGGACAACGCCATTGTAAACTGACCTATTCCAGTGAACCAGATGGACTTGCGCAAGTGGCTTGATCTCACCAACTACTTGCACAAGTACAATGTAAACTACGAAGAAATGGCCCGGCCACTATTTGATCATCTTAAAAAGGATACGGAATGGTGTGGAACACCGAGCATCAGGAGGCTTTTCACGGTGTCAAAGACAGCCTCCTGCATGCACCAATACTGGCGCTACCAGATGATCGTTCTTTCAGCGTCGTTTGTGACGCTTCGGACTTTGCCATCGGCTGTGAACTACTGCAAGTAGACGTCGAGGAGCGAGATCGGGTGATCGCCTTCAAATCTCGACAGCTCGAAGCTGCAGAGAAAAAAAACAGTTCATGACAAGGAGCTACTTGCGATGAAGTATGCACTTGTCAAGTTCAGAGTCCACCTGCTCGGCTCCAGGCCGCTTGTGATCTACACGGATCATTCGTCGTTACGCACTGCGACTCAGTCGCCCCACCTCTCACAGAGTACGGTTAGATGGCTATCCTTCTTTACGGAGTATAACTTTGAGGTGAAGTATAAGCCGGGAAAGCAAAATGCTTTGGCTGATGCAGACCAGACCATGAGCTTGCTCATGTTATAACCGTAACGTTGTCTGACAGATTTGATCCGCACCGCGTATGCGGGTGATGGATTGTGTGTAGCAAGGAGTTTGGAAACTCGGAAAAGACATTGTCATCAAGATTGTGTGCACATTGCACCGATATTCGTTGAATATTGGCTTGCTATATCATAGCACCGATTCAACGGATACACTACAAATTGCGATTCCTCATGATAAGGATTCGAAATACCGCATCCTCTATGAGGCTCACGACATGCCACTCAGTGGTCATCTCGGTCGTGGGAAAACGTACAACTTTGTGAGTCTCCACTATTGGTGATTTACGCTGTACAAATGGACAAGCACCTATGTGCGCACGTGTGAGACGTTTCAACAAGTGAGACCCTCTCCAAATGCAGCTGCGACGCTGGCCAGCTTACTGGTACCCACTGGGAGCTGAAGTCCATGATTTTGGACTTTGTGTCTTGTCTGCCAAAAGATTCGGCAGGCAACACGGGTCTCGTGGTATTCGTCGACCGGTTGAGCAAGATGGCTCATTTGGCGGCGGTGCCAGACAC
>NW_020189786.1:401457-402480 GCF_900000015.1 Plasmopara halstedii
TCGCCTTCCTTGAGATCGCTGTTGAGAAAAGCCGTGTCCGCATCCAACTGCTCCGTCACGTACTTCTCCTTCACCGTAACCGCCAACACCACACGAATCGAGTTCATGTTGGCCACCGGTGAGTAGGTTTCAAAGAGGTCTACACCGAACTTTTGCTTAAAACGCTTCGCCACGAGCCGAGCCTTGTACCGAACCACTTGCCCACGCTCGTTTCGCTTCTTGGCGAACACCCATCTGCACCCAATAGGCCGTATATTCGCCGACCTCGGTACCAGTGTCCATGATCCATTCTGTTTATGCGCTCGCAGCTCTGCCTTCATCGCCTTCACCCACTCCGCCGCATCGTCACCATACATGACTTGCTGATACGTCGTTGGTGCATCGTCAGCCTCGCCGGCACTAGCAGCATATGCCAACACTGCCTCAGCGAGCAGTCCGTCTTCATCAATGCGCGGTCGCTTGGGCGATGGTAGCCAGAAGTGGTCGTCGTTGTCAGGATCACTTTCAATCCCATCGTGCTCGTCGTTATTTGTAGATTCCAGAATCGCCGATTCGTAATTCACGGACCCATCATTTAGCAGTAGCATTGGTGTCTCTGCTCGGCGAACCGCTCCGTCCACGGGTGGAACACCATACTGTCACCGGACATCAACCTTGACGATCTTCTGTACGTCGTCAGCTCTAGACTCGTCGATGTCGGCTCCGCTTCAACTTCCTGCATTGCTACGTCATCGCCGCCGAGTTCTTTCTCAGCAGGCGGCAATGGTATGTCGACGGTAGGTTCCGCCTGTGGCTGCACGTCTTCATGCTGCTCTAAATCGTCCACCTCCTTGGTCACATGGACGATTGTCGACTGGTTCGGTACAGCCATATCGTAGATACCGTTGACCTCCCGTTCATCCAGTCTCATCGAACGTGACACCTTGAGCCTATTTGACTCCAAGTTGTACACTCGGTACCCCTTGACCCCAAGAACATACACTTGAAGCTCTTTGCATCCAGCTTCGTACGTTTGCCGTCTTC
>NW_020189786.1:402490-403148 GCF_900000015.1 Plasmopara halstedii
TCGACGTTTCCTTCTTTTCCAGCCGCTCAAACAACTTCTCCTTCATCTCGATCAACGTGATCTCCTTAGAATTCTCGATGATCGTCAACTCGAACTCGCTGGGCAGGCTGCTCAGCAATATAACCAACTGACGGGCATCATTCAATGGTTCGCCGAGCGATTGGAGACCCACGATGAGCTCGTCGAATTTGTCGAGGTGCTTCGCCATCGTCGCCACTTCCTCCATCTTGAATTCATGGAGTGGGCGAGTCATCATCACTCGGCTGTGCATCGTGGTCCGGTTATAGAACTCCCGCAGAGTTCATCACGCTTGAATTGCCGAGGTCGCCGAGCGAATCTTCGTCTGGTACTCCAACGATACGCCCTGGGCGATCAAACCGAGCGCCTTCATGTCGTTCAGCAGCCACGCCTCCTTCATCTCTGCTTCCGGCTTCGCCGTCTGCACATGAGCCAGCTGTCCCTTCCTCGCCAGCGTCATGCGCATGGCAAACTCCCAGTGGAAGTAGTTGTCGCTTCCGAGGAGGACTTCGGCCTTCTTCGTCGACATCGAGGCGGCGTCTTGTAGCTTGAGAGTCTTGTGCGGCTGTTAACCTGTTGAGAAGTGGAAGGCAAATGCCAAAGTGAATTAGTTAGCAGCTACATAATATCTACCCTTCCT
>NW_020189786.1:403158-403297 GCF_900000015.1 Plasmopara halstedii
GACTCTTTTCTATACTTTGCCGACCAATGTGGAACATCTCCTTTTGATACGTTTTTTTTCTTTTTAAGTCGCTGTAAAGGCTCAACAATCTCCGGTCGAAAACATTTGCTTGCAGTGAGAACTTGTTGACGGTGAAGGT
>NW_020189786.1:403307-403656 GCF_900000015.1 Plasmopara halstedii
CAAACTTGATGCACAGATACCGGTTCACAGCCGTAAGGTACTATATAGCAGCTGGCAAATCGGCTACAAGGATGGTTAAGACGATACAGCGTCTTGGACAGAGCATGTTGCATTTCAATTGCTTGAAGAGCGGAACTCTAGTCGGTTTACGCAGAAATCAGGGTGGTCTTTTATTTCTTGGAACATTGAGAGTGTATCTCGACCCTTGCTAGCTTCGATCATACACAGTTAGGGTAACGAGGTTGCTATGAGTCTAATAAAATGCAGACACTGCATGTTTGGTAGATTTTTTGAGTGTGACAGAAACATACGCCTCTTCACTTCACTTCTCTTCTCTTTCAGCATGTTG
>NW_020189786.1:403666-404452 GCF_900000015.1 Plasmopara halstedii
TCAATGCAAGATGCATTGTAACAGATTTTTTACTAAGAGCTAATCTATCCTTTTTCTATACTTGACGACGTTTCGATATCAATAAGAGTTAAAACATTTTGGTGTGTTCATGAGCCGCGATAGTCTACTGAATCGCGGTGTACACTTCTTGCAGTAATCACCCTGGTTCATCTTTATCGGGCAAAAAAGTGCAAGATATGGACAACGATATTCGAAATTTACGCGACTGACATGTTTATTTAATTTGTCAGTCGCGTAAATTTCGAATCTCGTTGTCCATATCTTGCACTTTTTTGCCCGAGCGTAAGCCAAAACGGAACTTAGCGAATCCGAAAGCGAACCTAATAACAAAACCGAATCTAACTAAATGATATTTTTTTCTCAAATAAAAAGCCGGAGCAAACTTCTCGCACCACGCGCTTGTGTCACGCCACAAAACTGATATTAGTATAAACAATACGAGTGGTGACTAAGCCTAATCGGACCAGCCGCATTTCTCTCAAAGAGTGCAATATTGTCGTTTTTATACTAAGCCCAATGAGTCTATTTGTGCTAATAAGCTTATCTAGTGCTAGCTGAAAATCAAACAACAATACTTCTCCACATATATCATCGATCTTGAATCTAATTTGAGTACAATGACTCTCGGCCAAGTCTTAAACTGGGACTAACGCCAAATTCTCTTGCTAGTTCGGGTCGTGTTGCGATTTGCAATCATGGAGCGTCACTGCGGAGGTAAAGACAAGTGTCCGCCAAGTCATAAGCGGCAACGGTGCCAAAGCAACA
>NW_020189786.1:404462-407016 GCF_900000015.1 Plasmopara halstedii
TAACAGCAAGTTTCTGCATATCTGCCATTGTGTGTAAAATCATTAGAAGGTACCAGTACATTGACAAGCGCATCATGTCACGAAGAAAATGACGTACAGCAAGCACGAAGCCCCAGTTAGGAACCGGTACCCAGAAATGCGTCGTCTTTGGACCTGCGGGACTATTGATATAATAGCGAAGACGAGAAGCCATCAGCGTTAGTTTGAAAGTATGTTTTTTTGATACGATTCGTTATCGTCGTATATTTGAACGTTCCTATAGGATTAGCATATATATTTAATATGTGCATATAATAACCATACAGAGGATCGACTTTATTATATTAAATCGAAACGTTTTACTACAACCATGTAGTAGGGTTTTTGATGTTCCTTGACGCGAGGTTAGAAGCTCACGCATATCTGGTATTGTGCACAATTGTACGACAATACTACACAGCAAGTACCCCCACGAGCATGTAGATTGCATTAGCGTTTGTACCTCTTTTGCCTTTTATAATTTGACCAGCCTCAACGCTCAAGGAACGCACAATGCGCTTGGGGGTTCACTCTACTACTGCACCACTCTACAGTACCGGCTCCTAAGAGCTCGTTTGTGTCGGGATTCTACCTCTATCAATGACTCGGCGAGCAAACTAGAAAAGCGCAGTCCTTGCGACTGAAGACATCAAGAACTAACCTCGTACAGATACTGACGTGTTCTTTAGTACAGCAATTTTCAAGTACCGACGAAATCTCCTCCCGTCAAGAGACATACGTCGAGCCGTTAACAGATAACGAGGCGAACTCTGGGCCTATCCTATCCACTGCATGAGTTATAAACTTCCTGTCCGTGTCTTAAAGGAAGTGTTAAGAAAGCCTCGCGTGGAACTCACGACGACGTCCACATTTTTATCAATGAGCTTGATTTGGCTTGAGGAGCCCGATTTGCTTGGCTATAAGTGCAACAGTCAGAATGACTATTTCCGATCACACCATGGAAATGGTCTCAATATAGCGAATGTCATTCGCCGCACTGGGGCGGATCCTTTCACGCCTATGTGAGCAAGCCTTTCACTTGCACAGAGGGGTGACCCGTGCCCAAAAGTTGCGCTATATGCGCTTTCTGGCCCCACAGGTCACACATCCTCAGGGGTAGCAGTTGCACCTGGTAAATCCGTACCCCTGGAACTTGAGTGACAGCACCGATGTGTACTGGATGACGAATACACGTCGCCTCACTGTAAGAGTGCGCTGTTCGCAAACAGTCTCTCAAACCCAACAGGCACGCTTGTGCAACGATGAAGCGATTCCCGACGTAGAGGGAGAAGGTTAGTCCCGACTGATTGATAAATCAACGGTGTACTAAAATTAAACCTCAGATTTAACTATGGGTGTACGGAGCTTGTACTTCGAAAGCTTGAACTTCAACTAAAGTAAAAAGTAATCAGTAGAAGGGACTGGCTTACGCCACCCACTTCGAGAGACAGAGAGACGTTGATTTTGTTACCAGTACATATTTCCAGGTAGGTATCAGCATTCTGTATCACGCAGAATGTTTGTGACTATAAGAAATCACGTATGTATTTGGGAACACCATACTGTAATCTTCTGTTATTAATCTCCACGATGCATTCAGAAGGTACCTTCATGTAATGGTTAAGTGTAGCCCATTACACTCATCCGTCGCACAATTTCACAAGCGACTTTGGGTGCAGATGTTTGATTTGAGCGCCACCAGGGTGTGCCGAGTCATAAGCGGTATTCGCTGCGACAACCTTGCCGATCTAAACTCCCTTGGATTTTTGTTAGGTGTGCATTTCCTGTTCACCTGAGACTAGTGGTAGCCTTGGTATACCCGCCGGTTTATATACCGCTCCACGTAGAAATGTGTCCTTCCTTACTCATTTAGCAAGCTCCACCAAGCGTTGTCACGACCAGGATTCATTTGCGTTTGGAGTCGTTGCAACAACTGTAATTTAAGATGGAAAAGGCGTGGTTAAACTTGACGGCGGCGCCTCCTTGACAACACATCTCGCCATATTTGCGTCAGCGGCGTCTCGTCTTGTCCCAGGATCGTCACAGTTGTCTCGGTCTATAAGTGATATATACCGGATCACTGCGCAGCATACTGCTTCAAGCAAAACTTTGGAGTAACAATATGCGCTTTGCTATTCCCGCACCGGCACCTCATTTGATGTGGCATGTGGCTTGCCCGGCCCGCACGACCGAATAAACTAGCTACGCGCGTTCTGCTGTACTAGCCCTGGTGTAACCGGACACAGTCATAGGAAAGTCTAACTTCTCGTTTCTTAAATACTAATCGTTTCTTAAAAATTGCAAATTGCATTTACCTGTTGGCTGACTGACCTCTCACCAGAGAGACCCGGTGGCGTTGGTCAAGTGGATAATGCTTCTGGGTCTAAGGTTGTGTAGCGCGGATTCGAGCCCCTCAGCGGACAAAGTCGTTAGCGAACCAGATATGCTAGAAATGTCGGCTGTATGCAAAATATTACGGACAACAGCCAATAAGGACTTCGGGATGGCGATTCGTACAAGAAAAATCAAGAATTAA
>NW_020189786.1:407026-417287 GCF_900000015.1 Plasmopara halstedii
ATGTATACTCTTGGAAGTCAAGCTTCCTCTGTGCAAGGTGCCGTGTGCCCCGTCACAGCATCCCTGTAGCGAAGTTACATGTACCCTAGTATTCAGGGTTAAGTCACACAAGATAGTGTGGCCGTACAAAAGTGTGGCGTGCACAAGTCGGTGTAATCACACCATGATGTGGCCACACCGCAGTAAGACTAACGCTGCGGGACTGCCAGTAGTTATGCATATTAATTTTTTTTAAGGTATTAGATATAGGCGGCTCTGCCGCAAATAAAACAGATAAACACAGTTTCAATTTTGAGCGGAAGAGTGTAATAGAACACAAATTATTACCACATGCTGCTCTGCGTAAACTAGAAATGAACAGCATCCGCAAGGAGTCTTTCACTGTATATACGAGGAGCTCAATTTTTATACCCCTCAAAATTATGGTGCTGCTCAATTTATGAGAGGCCAATAAGCATAACCGAGATCCACCGCTCTGTCGTGACCACAGCACCCTAACTTTCCGCATCGTAAACATTTCTTGCGAATAGGGATTCGCGCTCCGCACGATGTGCGATATTTGGCGTTGCTCTATATGCAAACCATCATTCTTGGAACAAACTGTATCTGCTCAAAACCTTCCATAGTTACTGTAGCTGTTGCTGATTGTGGCGATATCTTCTTCGGTTCAGTGTCGCTGGGCGCAGCGGGATGAGCCATTTTGCTTTAGCTTTACAATAGATTGTACCATGTCAAGGTGTACGTACACTTTAAACTAATGTCATCCGGACATGGAATGACCTCTTAGGTACTAGTGATCAAATTCTGAAGTGCTGTGATCTGAAACAAGTATCATAACACCTAAACAATAGGAGGTCAGTAAGATTGGGGGCTGCTAACCTTACGCAATCCAGTAAGAATTACAAATGATAAACGTATACATGAGGTTTTATGCTGTAGCTAGTTGCAACAAGTCAATTTTTTCTTGCTCTATACCTTAAGCTATGTAAAGTAGTTAATACCTGGGTTCACGTCGTAGATTCAGTTTTCATCTTTGTCAACGTAGACTCTACAAACCAAAGGTTCTTCGAAGAAAGGTTTCTTGGCATTTTTTTGGCACTTTGCCCCACCAAACGGTGAAAATGGCGCTGGGATCGTCATCATAGGAAGGATTCCAGCAAATTTTACTAGGCGTTCAACCCCTTGGTCGTCAAAAGTGGCTATGAAAGCTTGCATGATGTGAGACACCGTCCTCTGCTGCTGTTGTGCTACTTTGGTTGAGAATTTGTATGTGAAATGAGTTGCATTGCTAATGTGTCTCGCAGCTTTCTGTTGGTCACAATTAAACAGCTCAGTGCTTATCATCTATTGGAGTTGCAATTTTGATCACCAGTATTTGTATCTGTCACGTGGACAAGCAAACAGCTTTCACTAGGTTAGACTCGATACAATCAATTGGCTTTCTTGACACGTGTTACGCTGCGTACATGCAAAGCAGTAGTAGACTTTTGATGCTGTAAAAGACTGTCTGACTTTCCATCTCTACCATCGATATTGACGTCGCAGTGACAAATATTTAATTTTTGAGACACAGCTTTACAAAAGTTATAATTTGTATGTCGCTTTCAACCTTTTCTCAAATGCAGCATTTAATATATTTTAGTCTCGGATAATTATGAGTGGTACGCGTCTCTAAATATCTCTCCTGCAGTCTTGCGCTAACAAAATTTAACAGGCTCCCAGGATGTGATTGAGCTGCTCAGTGACGATGAAAGTTTCTCCAATGGTGATGATGAGATGCAACTAAAGCCCGTGACCCGTCGACCCGTCAAGATACGCGCAATCTCCAGCGAGAGCGACAGCAATGAGAGTAGTGACATAAATGAAAGGTGTCGAGGTAACAATGAGAGCAAAGTATCAATGACGAGAACAATGCAATCTCAGCGATCGAAATGTGATTCGGCTGTCCAGCAGACTGAAGTGGCACCAATGGATCGATCGAGACATGACTGTGGAATGCGTGAGATCACAGAAGGAATGAGTTATCACGAGTTGCAAGCGCAACAGCTATTGCTTGAGAGAATCCAGGCCCAGAATCGGCGAAAAGGTCCCAATGTAAGAAAGAGAGAGGACAGAAATGAGGATGAACGAGAAAACGAGGCTCAAAAGCAGGCAATGAATCACTTTCGCAAGCATAAAGCACGTAAAGTGGCACCACAAGCACAGATTCCAGTGCCTCCAGTGATGGAAAATGAAAGTGATGATGAATGGCAGACGTTTGTTAAGAAGGCAGCGCAGAGAGAGGCAATTTATAGACAAAAGGAGAAAAACATTGTGCAAAACAGTCGAGATGTAATATGCAAGACATCGTTTTTAAACAATCATCAAGAGTTGACACAAATCACACGCGATCGAAGACGAAGGACATTAAAGCGAAAGAATAAGGTGAAATGGAAGTCTGAAAATTGTAAAACGGGGAACATCAAAAAATACAAGAGTGGCTTAAGTAGAGTGGAAAGTGAAGAAGAGAGTGAAGCGGAGAGTGAAGAAGAGAGTGAAGCGGAGAGTGAAGTGGAGAGTGAAGTGGAGAGTGAGCAGAATGAAATGAGTAGCGAAGAGGAGGAAAGTGATGGAATTGAGATGCCTCAAGTACATGATCAGAAGAAGGAGAATCGAAATTATGATCAGTTCAAGCGGTCTAAAGTAGCGCTTTTAAGAAAACGTCCGCGCGAAAAAAAAGTGATAGCTACGAGCGCACACGATGCACCGACTACCTCGCGGCTTCATGATACGATCGAAACACATCAAATTAAAGAAAAGCTCTCCTTTACGGAATTACAGGAGCAAGAGAAATTGTTGGCGTTCTTTCGCGCCCAGAAAAGACGGAATTCGGCTACACGATCCTCCAAGGCCGTGACAAATACCAATGGCGTCGACGATGTCGTCAAGACCAATGATGTAATTACGCCAGGTAAAGCTAAAACCAATATTATTGACAATACAAATGGCAACTATCGAGGTGTGAGTGAGACCACGAAGAGGTCCGAGCCTCCCCCTTCGTTATCGTTTATCTCACCACCTTCTCGAAACGGAGTTTCGGCATCCAATGCAACCTTTGTCTCTGCTGACTGTACAGCAACGCCGTTGAAGAAGACGGAATATCCAGTAATTCATTCAACAGCGTGGCGACACCTTGTGTTCGAAGAAGCACCACCCAATCTTATAGAAGTCTCAATAACTCTATACTCCAGCGGTATGTGCAACGTGAGTTGCAGTAATAGTTGTGATGCCATTTTTAGTAATTGCTGTTGTTATATCAACATGATTATGAGATGCTTTGTAGAACTCGATCGACCTCTTTGGGATTACGATAAATCTGGCGACATGAAGAAGAAGTGCATATTAATCGATAGAAATGAGCAGAGGATCGATCTTAAAGTCGAGATGCAGGTGCGAATCTGGAAATATTTTTTTGACACATGGTGCAAGTATATTTGATACTCTTTGTGATTAATTTTAGTCTCTAAGTCAGTTTCAAGTTAACAAACGAGTGCGAACATTGATAGCGCGTGAGCTTCCGCAGATCGAAAAGTGTCATGCACGTCGTGTGCGTCATGTTGTAAAGGAAACGCGAAAGCAGCTTTCAACTTATTTTCGAGTATATAAAGGCTTACGAAGTGAGCAGTATAGGCGTCCCCAGTGGTCGAAGATCGCAGGTACGTAATCGTTTTTTATGATAATCTCGGTTTAAGGTGCATCTAACATGTGTTACCACGTTGTGAATGCGATATACAAACTAGACCGACATTCGTGGTCGGGCAGTTTTCCAATTGAACAAAGAATGGCAAAGCGAGATAAGTTAGATCCCACACATACTGTCGATCCATACAACTGTTTAGTCGGAGATGTACGGTATTTTGTGCATCAAAATGGATCGCCGATTGAATCTGTGGTGTACCCAGAAACTGTCACACAGCTATCAAATGAAATCTCGGGTATTCGTCGGTCTTTTACCATGATTGGTATTCGAAAAAACGTGTTTGTTGAAGACGATCCTGTTTTGAGATATGTGCCCTATTTAGGCGAAAATGAGCAGATGGTCATTGATAATGATTTGTATACCTCGACAACGATGAGAAAAGAGCGTCGCGTCGCAGTATTTGGGAGCGGAGATGAGTTAAAAATTCTGAATTCAAGTGCGCGTGATAATGAGATGCAAGAAATGCTATTGCGGATAGTTGTAGGAATCTGCGGGATGTCCGATCAAGTGTTTCTGGCACTTCAACTCGAAGCTAAATTTGCTCGACCTCAGATTGATTATCACGAGATCAAAGATATTTATGTAAAGGAACAGCAAACTGCAAGTCGGCTCGCGAAAGTGAGAGAATTGTGTGCTGTAAAATCCAGAACGAGCGATATTCTAATCCAGGCATGTCAAGCTTTAAGCAGACTATCTCAACTATGCTGGGTTTTTAAAAAAAAAACTAAAACGCCGTACTTATCGATCCGATTGCAACCTCCATTGTCAGTATTCGAATCCAATTACGCTCATGCTCTACACGCTTTAGGTTTGCGAGATCGTAAGACGTATGAAGGAGTAGCAGAATGGTATCGAGATCTTTTTTGTCGACGTTGCTTCACCTATGATTGTTCCGAGCATGGAATCCAGAATCCACAACGAAGTATTCGAGCGGATCCAGTTTATCCAATGTTGAGGGTATCAAGTGTTCAGCTGACAAGACAAGAGGTCAAAGTCCAAGAAAATGGATTAGAGAACTGCTCAAGCTCGTCAACATCGTCAAATAATGTAGATCCAATTGAAGTTAGCACGTCATCGTCCGAAGATGAAGTCAAAGCCTCTGAATCGCAACCTGCTACCAAAAATCCCAAATACCGACGTTCCAGACGCACGCATACCCGAATCAGCTCATTAGCAACAAATAGATTGGTAACGCAAGAGAGACTATTGGAATCTGAGCGACTTGCTGAGCTGAAAAAGTGTCGAAAGCGACGTGAAAAGTTTGCGCGATTGGCAGATAAATCGGAGTATTTGGATAATTCATACCTTCCTACAATCACTAGTACGATGAGAATGCTGCTTTCGAGGACTGTTCCATGCAGCTCTTCGTGCTGTATTCTATTCAGTGAAGGGAAAAGTTTAAAGCAATCCGATTCGTGGAGTCAAGTTGATGCTGTTCTAGTTCGTAAGCTTGCAACTGCACTTGGATTCAACGCTTGCATAATTGCTGCAGTTTTAAGGACCCCAAGCTGCACGTGTGCACAGATTGAAACATTTTTAGTGCAAGAAAAGAGACGACGAGATAGTGGCGATTTTTCCAATCTAGAAGAAGGCTTCCCCCGACAACGGAAGAGACGACGACAGAGCCTAGGCACTGCCTCTAATCGCTTTCTTGCTAAAAAGACGCTCGATCGAGAAACGAAACTAAGCTACAAACCATGCGATCACGACGGTGAGTGTGGTGAATCGTGTGGCTGTACGAAAAGAGGCCATGCGTGCAATCGTGCCTGTTCATGTGGTCGAGATTGTCCAAATCGCTTTCAAGGATGTAAGTGTTCTGTAAGTAAATGTCAAACATCTACTTGTCCGTGTTGGAGTGCTGGACGCGAATGTGATCCGGATTATTGCTTTACTTGTGGAGCCAGTGATGTTGCCGTTACAGCTTTTTGCTCGGAATTCAATCAGCGAAATGGTCACGAAAATCTTTTACTTTGTCAAAACGTGAATATGTTGCGAGGAGGTATTCATAAAAATGTCGGGGTTGCGTTTTCAGCGACTCATGGATGGGGTGCTTATGCCTTAGAGCCCATTCAAAAAGATGAATTTGTCTTGGAATATACCGGAGAACTTATTACGGATGAAGAAGCGGAACGTCGCGGTGCGATTTACGATCGAAAATCCATCAGTTATCTCTTCGGCGTTAATAGCGAATATGTTGTGGATGCGGCGCGAAAAGGGAATAAGGCGAAATTTGCCAATCATAAGGCGAAAAACGTTGCGAATTTGGATGTTCGGATCATTGCGTCGAATGGAGAACATCGCATTGGATTATTTGCAAATGAAGCCATTGAAGTTGGGGCCGAATTGTTCTTTGATTATGGATATACGCACGAAACGGCACCAACGTGGAGTCAGCGTTTGAAACAGGGACCGGAGAAACGGATCTATGCGGTTGAAGATGACGAGAATGAATGGGAGTACGTAATGATTTAGATCATATTGTTGGTATTTGAACTTTCTAAAGATTCATTTGCGTGTAGACAATGGGAATAAGGGACGGTACGGCTACTGAGAAGTTGATTATGTCTGTGTTGGTAACAGTTTGGCATATACTAGAAAACTCGGTATGGTATTTGCGTATACGATTGTTTGGCTGATAAATCCGAAGTGGTGTTCGTTTTCGTTTGAAGTGCTCTGGGAGCTTCGACTTTCGAGTAACTGAGTCGGGATATTAAAAGCTAAACTCAATTATAAGCGCTTTAAGGCTGCGGCCGAGAGCCTCCTCTGAATGGTTATGCAAGACGTCATAATTGACCGTCGTCTTTGACCACTGGCTTAGCATCGATGCGTAATTCTGTGACCGAGCCAGGTAAAAACCTTTTACTCTCTGGCATCTGTGATAGAACGATGCTCGATTGTTTTGTTGACTCGAAGTAACTGATTACATGGTCAGCGCGGTAATTCTATGAGCATTGTACCTGGCAGACTGACCTTGTACCTACCGGCCGACGATATAAAAAGCTTCCAGGCATTTCAAGACCAGTTATCTGAACAAATTGGTATAATTTCAAGAAGTAAGCTTGGACAGGAAAGATTCAATTGAAATATTTCTTCGAAAGACAATAATGCTGGTGTAGCTATGCCATGACATCAAGGTCTGAAAAAGTTAAGCAATAATGGCACGGTGGTGAGCGCAAGGAGGTGAACCCTTGACGAGCTGGTTCTAAATTCAGTTCATAAATTTTGACTGGGAACAAAAGAACCTGTGCCTGAAATATAATAAATTTAAGACCGACTTAAAACGTCGAGTCTCTACTCAAGACCGTATGTAATTTTTAGGTTCAATGTAAGGCTTTTAGAATATTTAGGGCTTCTGTGCCATTGTACAGATCAGGCAAGATGAAGTAAAGAAGCTTGTCAATATGCTTTTGGAGCCTTGTCGCCCTTTCCTCGCTGCAATCCGTTTACTTAAATACCAGTCGGTATTTTACGTGTTGTAAACACTGGCGATCATTTTACTATATCTATTCACAAAAGAGGAACTTTTATTGTCCGATAGTTCACAAATTGACGAAATTACTACCGTGAGTTTGTGCCCCTTTCACCACAAAATTGTTTATGTGAAAGTAACTTCTTCCAGATGTATGCTACATTTAGTCTATGCCCAAGGTTCCGAATTCATTGGTTTGATTGTTGTGAAGTTTGTCAAGTTCCGTTAATCGGCGCCCGCAAATACTATTGGTCACACTACTATGCTTCTTTATGTAATGAAAAGACAAAGTTATCAACTCCAAACTACATTCACATTTTATGGTAAAAAAAGTCAACACATTGTGTGATCTATCCGATCTTAAGCTTTTAGGGCAGGAATGGACTGAGGGTCGGTATTGAACAACTCTGTCGGGTCATACTTGGTCTTGATCTGTTGCAGCTTTTTAAAGTTGCCACCGCCATACAGGAATTTGGCCATCTCGGCCACCGTCAACCGATCATCACGGTACGTAGGGAAGCCACCAGGTTCACCACCCGAGGCCTTATAAGCATTCACGAATTTGTAAAAGTTGTTACGCATAGTAGTGATTGAGCTTTCGGGAAAAGGCACATCAAAAGACTCTGTACGCATATCCCAGCGAATTAGGAGAAGATTGTCATCGTGTTTCCAAGCCGAGTCATCAGGCTTAACAGACTTAGTGTATAAGCCGGCCCAGATGTCAATGAAACCCGAAGTCGAAGCTATTGGATCCTTAGGTAGAAATGCAGTGTTGGTGAAAAGCTCCCAAGCCGTGGCATTGGTCAATGGGGTTTTACGAGGGATGGTCACGGAAACGATGTAGAAATAACGGCGATCATCCGGCTTCTGAGTGACAAGTCCAGGTGTGCTAATTTCTTCGGACGTCCAAAAATCGTTTTCAGTGGTCTTAAGTACCATTGAAGATGGAAGGTACTTCATAAGTGATCCAAGAACCTGTGCAGCCTTGTCACTAGGACCATAGAAAAATCCCTTGAGATCTGACTTGGTCTTGAGGCTGAAACGAATGGACAAGTAATCGTTGTTGTCCTTGCTTAAAGCCCAGGTTTGCGTCCCAATCAAAGCATCCACATTGTCTTGCTCTGTCGGTTTGTACTTCGAATCAAAAGCAATCGTGTAGTTTGTCACAAGCATCGATGGAGGCTTGAATGTCTTGATCTTAAAGTCTAAGATTACAGCCAGAGAGCTAGCAGCACCACGACATCCCCAAAATAAATCTGAGTTTGTTTTTGCGTCGGCGTTGACAATCGTACCGTTCGCAAGAGCTGCACGCACTGACACGATGCTGTCTAAAACGGTACCACCCGCTCGAGAGAGTGTACCAAAACCCGAAGCAGCCACACCGGCCATACCGACATTTGGACAACGACCGTGGTTGACAGTACGCTCGCATTTGGTCCACATGTACTTTACGGCATCTGCGATCGTAACGGGACCTCCATATGACAACAATTGCGTCTTTTCGTCGTAGATAAGGTGCTTGAGATACTTTAAATTCATGATAAGAGCATTATTGTTACGACCAAAGCCCAAACTCGAGAATGATCGGTTGCCACCAAGCGTTGTCACTTTGACATCAGCAGCAGCAGCACACTTTAGAGCAGCTGAAACTTGCTCCTCCGTCTTTGGAAAGACGACAACCGCAGGTACGGGACTCACACGCGAGTTCCAGGCTTCGGTGTCCACGGACCAAGTTTCAGCCAAAGGTGTTGACATTTGAATAGCAGCCTTTTCGAGGCACGTCAGAACTTGGGATTTCGGTGCATCAGAGGTGACAAGATCGCTTTGATAAGCGACAATGAGAGAACAGAGAGCGACAACAGTGCGGCTGACGCCACGAATTGAAGAGAACGCCATACGCTTGAAAATGAACGGTCGACAACGACTTGACTAACGCGAGGCAAATGTGATTATGAAATGGCTGGAGACTTTTCAGCATCATGCTAAACAACTATATTGTAACATCGTAACAAAGTACACGACAAAGACGTTGTTAGGCACTTTGCCAAGCCCATGATTTAACGTCTCTTTTTTATTCCTTGACGACAGAGGAGCGATATTGATATTTCCATCACAGCACATGCGCTCGATTGTATTCGACTCACACTCAGAGTTCTTTTTCGCGCATTGATCTTCAAGGTATTGAATGAAGATTTTTAAGAGCCACAAATTTATCGAATGGATGGCCATAATATTGCTATCTTGCGTTGCGCATGACAACAGGTACGTAGAGGTCGCTAGCATGAACATTTATCGAAGAGACAACAAACTGCTGCTACCAGACATTTTTACGATAAAACCTTGAGGGTTATAGGTATTGCTGCCATGTGCATCTGAAGTGTATGAATGATACAGCAAGTGTTAATTTCTTACGAGGTGAGAAAACCCGATTGCCTGGGCGTTTTGCTTAAAATGCTGTGTAGCAACCTATCACACTAAAAGACTACAACACTCCAGATATCTCGACAGCTCAATTTTGGACTATTTTTTTCCTACCAAAACAAATCCCAGATGAAGAAGACGGCGTGTGTAACGAAGTTAGTAGGTGAATCGTATGTGCTTACACCTTACCATTTGCTACGATTATATAGATAACAACACTGTACAATTCATGTTCGCAAAATGGTGTAATTGTAAATAGTCATAAATCGGGATATAAGTCATACTGATAGTAACATCACGCGATACGGTTAAACGAAAACATTTAATATGAGCGTAGTCCTAAATGTAATGGGGTTACACATTCCCTGGTAACAGGTGTGTGTGTCACACGAGACGTGCGGTTTAGCCGCAGATAGAAATAAATAAGTATCAGTTTTATATTTAGAGTTTATTAGCCTTGGTTAAGGTAGTAACTACTCTTGGAGTTAGCGGATAGCGATCCGCAACACTCGTATTGGTTCTTGTAAAGAACGAAAGGTTGGTGTCCTAAATTACGCTTCCTCAAGCGCTAAGGTACGGCAGCCCCGCTGCACTTGGTAGCACTTGTAGTCAATCTACACCTGAGTCGTTTA
>NW_020189786.1:417297-417744 GCF_900000015.1 Plasmopara halstedii
GGTCCTCCGCCTGTAGCTGTTGATCCTCCTTTATTAGCAATTTGATGAGAGCTGTCTTCTCGCCCTTCTTAAGCTTCTTCACGTCATCTGATTGGCTTGATAACCAAGCGCCGCCATCTGTCATGGCCAGGAAGAGCTCCAACTTAGCTGCCTCGCACTTGATCGTGTCTGGATTCTTCGCCCTAATCGCGTCCTTGAGGTCTCCCACCAGCTGATCCGCATCGATGTCCACAGGAAACGCGTTTCCTGCCGGACCAACGATCGCACAAATAAGCTTCACCATCTTTACACGAGCCGGTAGATTTTGGAATGTGGAAGGTGAGGAAGAGTTTCAGGCGTACTTAAGCGAACATGGTGGTGTAACGCAATTTCTAAACCAATGATAAGATGCCAAGCCGAATACTTGATGTAAAAATCTGTTCTATTGCTTTTAATTATATAGTTTCA
>NW_020189786.1:417754-419254 GCF_900000015.1 Plasmopara halstedii
AAACTCTTTATAGCTATGACGGAGGGCAGCGCGTGGATCGGGCTGGCGTGGTTTCTGTGGCGCTTGATGAAAGTAGATACCCCTAAGGCTGCGTGCTGATGGATTCCACACTTTGGATTAACAATTTCATGCATTTTGGTGATAATTTTTGATTGGCTGATGGACAAGTTTACGTACTGGTGGTGGTTCCGTCTCCTGTTCTCGTTGACATTGGTGTAACTCCTTCCAGATTGTTGAGATGTATTCTCGACCCTAGCCGTTTGAATCTATCGTAACTAACATTATTTTCTAAGCAATCACAGACCAACACTCAACGCTCAACGCTCAATACTTCATGCCTCTCATATCGGCGGTCATTATATTTGTTGTTGTGGCCTCCGGACAGAATCCATTTGACGGAAAAGAAGATTTAGCAGATTCTAGCCACCCGCGTTTCATGTGTGACCTATTTGTTGTTGAATTTTGTGGAGGCGATTCTGTCATATACGCCACATTGGAATTTGAAGCTTGACCGTCCGAGCACGTCTATGGCTCCACTGCTATCTTGATAAATGCCTTTGCTGGGAATCGGAAAGTATCTTGCAATGTTAACTATGCAAGCACTGATATTATTTTGTTCTCTTGCGATTCGTATATTCCTATGCAGCAATTAGTAAGAACTCGACGAACACATCTCAATTCTTATCATTGCGGACGACAAGCGAGAGTGGTAGTAGAGTTTCTGTGCTTTTTTGGTATGTTCCTTACTGGATTGGAATTGCACAGGAGAATACGCCATGTTACTAGATAATTAGCTATAATTAATCACAATCGAATCAGCTAATGCTTAGTAATAGAGAAGTTTAAGCCACCATTCTTCCATTAAATTACCTATTTTCTCTTCCTCTGTTTCTCTTTGCGCCCTGTAAGAGTTGTTGAGGTTATTGCTGAGCTTCGGTAACATACACCAGCAAACAGCTGCGCATCAGCAGCAGAAGTCAGGTCGTACATTTCTGATCGCTGGGCTTGATAAGGTGTCTGGTCGCTCGCTGCCTTGATAAATTCGTCAAGCGTAGATTTGTAAGTTTCACCAATATTTGAATAGCAAATACCGCACTGAAAACACCAGCCAAGTGACACACGAAATGCGAAACATCAGCTATTTTATATCCTTTTTCGTCGATGTAAAGTGCTGCGCTTCAGCAGCGAAAGTTAGGTCAGCTATTTCTTGAATTGCTTGATAAGGTGTCTGGTCGCTCGCTGCATCGATAATTTCGTCAAGCGTAGTTTTGCAAAGATTCAAAAATATTTAAACAGCTGATAACGCCATAAAGACACCAGCAAATTAACACACGAAACGTAGAATATCAGCTGCTAGACATCCTTCTTCGTCGGTTGGATTCTGCCCATAGGACACAACAATGATGGAAGCGATAATCGAAATAAGAATTGAGATAAATTGTGCATGCACGATCCAGCGTCTGTATCCTGCTCTGCACAAAAACTTTAGCAACAACATAT
>NW_020189786.1:419264-428891 GCF_900000015.1 Plasmopara halstedii
GCTGCAGTGCCAGAACGCTAATGGCAAGTGGCTATCTGTACGGTAAATGCCGGTATGCTGTCGAAAAAAGGCATGCTTCCGGCGCAAACGCTGATTCTTTAGAAAATATGAACAGAATAGGTGACTGCAGTATGTTCGGTGTCTCGACGTAGTAAATAGTTTATCGAGTGATTATGAGAGACAATAATTTTCGTTTTACTGAGGTGAGCACTTCGAGCCGATACTCTGGGAGTGGGTGATTATAACAGTGGAGCCGTAAAATGCACCGGCGACGTTCAATCGTCGGTTGACACAACGTTTAAACCAAGGCGGCACAAACCTATTTCGACTAAATATTTAGTTAATTTTAACTGACCATCTTTCCCACGTAACGTACCACACCACACAATCACCTTTTATATTGCAAAATGTAGCGACTAGTCAGATAATATACAGCACGTAAATACGAAGGAGTGGTGGCTTACAGCCGCCACCTTTATAACTCACGCTTTGTTTCACCATTTCGATAACCTCACAATATAAATGTCTCTTCAGCATCTTAGTCTCTCATTACACATATCTATTTTGAAATTACACAGAACGGATTACGTGGTACAAGTTTTAAACTACTTCGAGGTCATCAATACTGCTTTTCTTAATGTTATATATCAATTTTGCTTGAGTTTATCGCTGACCACTTAAGAATCACACAAGTGTTGATAAAGTTTTATTGAGGTTTGTTAGCGATGCAAAGTTACACCAAGTAAACATGAATTGGTATCAATATTCTAAACAAGCACATGTCGATCCATCGGTCGAACTCTAAGAAGAACGACACACACTTTGCTATGGCTTGGTCAACACCTACGAGTGTGACGAATGCTTAAAAGTCTTTAAATCATATTATAACGCATTTTGATACATAAGCAAAACAGGAAATGTATTAATTTTACAATACAATACATAAACCCTGACAGCGATATCTCTCAGATTGATAAATAAAATTGATGTCTTCCCAAGTTGCTGTTGGTAAGAAACGTTGTCTAGAGATTGTCGATCCTGATAGTGACTCATCGCAAAAACCACAAAATCGTAAGCGTTTCCTGCGATTCCTTAAGTCCCACGAACGTAAGTTTGGGTTGACACCTGTAGCTCGCGACAAAATTACGGGCCAAGTGACGTTAGTCGTGTGCCGTTTCTGTCAGTTTTTTGGACGTGAAGAACGGCCAGAGAAGCAAAGACGTTCGAAAAAGAGTGTGAAATACTTTCGATATTCGTTTCGAACAGATCAGTATCAACAACACCACGAACTATCGCACTGTGAGACATGGAGACGATATCAAGCTTGCTCGGATGATGAAAAAGAAACCTTTTTCTCATCTTGTTCCGGAGTTAGCGAGGATTTTCATGGGATTGGACTACTGGATGATCAAATTGAAGTGGGATCAAACGAAGAGTGGATTTCTAAACCCTCAAGCAACGACATGCAAAGGCGTTTTGATATTTTACCGGCGATTGTGGAGTTAGTGGCCGTGTTGGCTACAGGACACGCTGAGCCGAGTACGACTCATGAGTTTGAGACTCAAAGTTCTGAAATTGTGTACAACGTACTTCTGTGGTGTCCTCCTAGAGATACGTTTCAGTCCTGTAATTTGGTGGGGACGGAAGGAGGTTTAATGTACCGTGTCGTGGTCCACTCGCGCTCACAAATTGACTGCTTGGTGAAACTCGCTGCGGCTGGATTGTCGTGTCGACAGATTTCTAGTATGATGCGCTCGTTTCGATTTCACGCTCCAGTTTTCTTTCGCGACGTGATATCTCTCGAGTGTGTCTCTTGCACTGAAGTATGTCTAGACTACAGTGAAGACCAGACGGCGGCTTACGTTCGTCTGATTATTGCAGCCAGCTTCAATGCTATCTCAAAGCTGCTGCATGGATGCTGGGCGTTCTCATTAGTGCTTCGAGCGTGCATGGACCACGCCCCAATTCGATCGTATCTAGAGTTCCGCGTGAAGATTTACACTGGCGGTGCCTTGTACAATATTCACCTTGTTACTATCCCATCTTTTGAAAACGCATGCGAATCAATGATGTTTGAAACACTAGAACAGGTGCTCAATGTCATACTGCCAAACTGGAAACAGCGACTTATCGGCATTGCAACGGACGGCGACGCCCAATTGCCAGCTCGGGTTCTCGCTATTGCTGCGCGATTGCAACAGGAAGCGTCAGCTTCAGTTGTCTTTAGCACTTCGAGCGCATGTCATCAATTAGACTGTATTGTGTTTAACTTCTACTCATCTCTTCAGGGCGGTTGTTTTTTAATGGTACTGAAGGAATTGTCCGCATACATCCGCCGACAGCCAGAACTACTTGAGAAAATAAGCCCACCCCCTCCATCGTGGAGCGCAAGTAGAAGCTCTTTGACTTCTAAAAGTAAGTGGATTGCGCTCGGAAATGAAGTTGAATGGATCGCTACACATCGTGCATTACTGACTCAACACCTTGAAGCCAAAAATCCCCCAAGTGCGCCGGATTGCTCGTGGTGGCTATTTTTCGCAGTAGTAAATTGGGTGGCGACTCGTGCAAACAAGACATTCGAGAGATTGTTACGAAATCGTACAACTCTCGCTGAGCAAAGTAGAGATATTGCAGCATTTTCAAACGAATGTGCCACCGCATTCCATGCCCTGGGTCCTTTACACGATCCACTATTGTCCCCGATGAATCATAATATGTTCAAGTCAAGGAACGAAGTCTTTGCATTGAGCACGCGAAACATAGTTGCGTTTATCAGAGAAAACGATGAACACTCAATTCGGATCCTCAACACTGCCGATGCCCCAATTGTTGACCTCGCCGCGGAAAATCTGGCACTTTGTGGTGTCAACATGATCGAGTCGTTACTGGAGCTTAGTCGTGCCGTGAAAAATGAGCAAAGCCAAAAATTGACAGAATGCGGACCTCGAACTTTGACAGTAACAGATTTGATGCCACCGACTTTGCCGCATGAATTTGCACAGCTGAGTGAGCGTGACTTGACGTCTCTTTTGGAGACGTTTGGCTCCACAACGCGCACCTTTTTCAGAGAGAAAGGCATTACTCGACTAAAAGAAGAGTTTCAAAATTTGCGTCAAGAAGCTAAATCCGAGACAGCGCTTCAAGCAGCATTAGCGAGATGCAATGCGGACACTCCATTTAAAGAAGCATGGGCATCGACAGCGAGCCGCTTCAAACATTTGGAGTGTTTTGCCGGCGGGTTTGCCAGTGTTTTCCCCTGCGATTCAATTGCTACCCATGGAAGTACTAACGCTTTGGCACTTTGTCGAAACGAAGTCGAGAATACTCACAATTTGCTTACTGACTTTGCAGTTGAAGGATCACTACATGCTCAACAATTTCAATCGCTGATGGCTCTGAGTGATAAAATTAACGAATTCGCCCATGAAAATGTGAACTGTCGTGTAATACCCTCACACAATAGACCAAATGACTTTGAATAGAGATCGGAGCGGTTTTAAATTGTGTCTTCTGGAAATATCAATTGGCAAAGGAGAAAATACCATCTGGTAAATTATATGCCGATCGATATCTTACGAGTTATGCTGTACAAGCCAAGCTCATAACCATGAGACTGCTAATACATTCACCAGCCAAATGATACAAGGTCGAGTCCAACTCTTTGGTTGCGAGCGCGTTGCGCAGTAAGACTTTGCCATTCACTCAAGAAAATGATGGCAGAAGTGCATCAGGATAAATGCCAATCTTTCAAAAGTTCTCAATGTGTGGATGAGATACCGTGGAGAGTACGCCGACTGACAAGCCTTTCACATGAAAGTAAGTTATGCCGCGCATCAAATGGTGATGGCTCTCGCTAGGTATGCTCTCTAGGCCTTCAATGCCAACACATGTGTCCGTCGATAACGTCGATAGTCTGACGAACGCTTTTTAAGACGTGCACAACTGGATGGACTAGCTTGAGGAATGTCATGGGGTGGTGGAGTAGCTTCTTTAGCGCATAAGATAGCTCAGCCACATGTATCATACTCAAATTGATCCGTCTACAACAGTGCGCTCCGCATTCGGGTGGCTAATCATTTAGTAAACCCACATCGAACATTATATGTTTTCGCACTCGTTCAGGTCAAGAGTGCGACTGAGCACATCTTGGCCTTAATCGTATGGCTTCGATATCCCATTTAGATCTGCAGCGAGTGCGTATAAACGTATGTTTGCTTCAATAAAGCGCATCGCCTACGTTGAATGCTACTCCTGCTTTAAGCACCTACATTTTTTTTATGTCTTAGCTCCAGCCGAAGTATCACGAATTTGTCCCGTGACGCTGAATTTTCTTTGGGATACTATAATTGCTTCAAAGGCGGTTGAAGCAAGAAGACTAGAATCGACATCGTCAAAGCGTCAACATGACGCGGGAATCTGTTAGAACATCTCTGAAAGTGCATGTCGCTCCAGCAACGTGGTGGCTTCGCGCGTGCGAGTCGGCAGAAATACCTCACTACGCGATTAACAGCTCGTATGATTATTCGGATCTGGATGGCTCTCTCTGGATACATTGCGCAACAAAGATCTGCAGATACTGGCTGCAAACGCGGATCTTCATTCGAGTTTAAATGTCAAAGGTAAGCCGAGTTGGCAAACGAATTGGTAAAAACAACATCACCGTCAACGAGTTACTGGAAGCGTTCTGAATGTTATCCATACAAATGAACACTACGAAGCATTAAAGCTGGCATTCTAGCTAACGGCACTTCTGGCTTCACTCTTCGACAATTCTGTGCATGCACACACGCTTATGTGTATTTATAATTCAATCGTATCGCGGCATTTGTACAATGCCTTCAATATGCCATATGTATATGCTCTACCATGATATCTTTCTGGAATAGCAGACATATATATGGAGTAAAACAACGCGTTGTGCGTCAAGTGAATCCGTGCTGAGTACAGCAGACCTTGAAACAGGATTTAAGTCTCCTTTCACTATCCGCGGCAGACGTTCTTAAACAAAACGAAAAACTCCCCGGACGAGATGTGTGCAAACCATTGCATAACGTTAACTCATTGAAATAGTACAGCTGGTAACGGAAGAGAAGCTAAATTTTTAGACACTCACCGAGCAAGGAGTGCGGGGAGTGGGACTGTCATCCTAAATTTTTCATAGATTAATCTTTTAGATGTTGAATGAATAGCATGACGTGCTGCGAAGAGATCCGAATGCGTATAAACGATGAGTAGGGAGTGCGTCATGAGACTCAAAGACAAATATTGCGTCATAAGACGATAATCTTATGAATGAAACAATGTGACTTCATCTTCGCCTTCTTCTGTTTAAACTCCAAAGCATTGTTGGTAAAGGTAATTAATTTTCTCACTTGGTGTCGACTTCAGTGTATCTGAAAGGCAAAAATTAAGTGGCGATTTCGGCAAGCTTATTACGCATTCAGACGTAAATCTCAGCAGCTGTGATATAGTATCACATGATCTTTAAAGGGTTGTTATAAGCTAAATGCAGCCATACATTTGTCGCAAACGCCATTGGTGCATTAGATAATTGCTGTGTCAAAACCAGCCACTTCAAAAGCATTCCGCTCGAAGTACTCGCCGGCTTAAAAAACCTTTAACCTAGTTGAGAGCAGTAATAAAGCTCGTTCAACCATGTTCTCGGCAGATCATCTGTTCTAGGAAGCTGACGAATATCATTTAGGCTTTTTCTTTGCTGAGCACAAAGCTTTCTGACAATAAATCGGTCGATTGTTTTGCAGAGCATGAGAAGTCGAATATTAAGAATCGCATGGAACGCTTGCAAGCATGACTCGAATCTAGGCCCTTTAATTCGACATTGTACACAAGTGGTATTTGGCGCTGACAAAATCTCCTTTCTGAATTGCTTCACTGGGATTCAGGGCCTACAGGAAAGTACGAAAACGATGAAGCCATTGTAGATTAACCAGTGTATCCAAAAGAATTCAAGGAAGAAATTGGCTGGCCAAATACTCACGGAAGTATATAATGCAAATAATCCTAAAAATATAGTACGAGCGCTCACTAATTTTCTGTAACAAATGTTGAATGGTATTAACTTTCAGCGGGGGAGGTAGTCTTCAATGCAGTGAAAAAAAGCCTCTTCTCTTCTCTGTCTCTACCATCAGCGATTTCGCGTCGTCTGAGCCACTCCAGATGCCGTATTTTTTGCAGATACCTAATGGAATAACCACATCATTACGACAAAGTCTTGCCGGCTGAAATCATTTGAGAAAAAGTGAGTGGGCGATACTTGAAATGACTTATACTCTTGTCAGAATCAGAGTGCAACTTCTTGCACTCAAAACCGCGTGATCCATGCAGATCATGCGGTATTATGCACAGCGACACCGTCATTGCATATCTAACAGAAATTAGCAAGATCGCCGATAATATCTTTGCGGTAAGGTATATGTTGAGTTGGCTTGATTAGTGGCAGATGTGATTTCACATCGCTTCAACCAAAATTGTCGCATATTATAACAGTGCTGTCGTCAATTGAAAAGGCTATACGACAGATTGAGGATCAGAAGCAACACGTGTAGCGCTGCTAAAACCGTAGTATCCAGGTGTCTGGACACATAAATGCCGCTTAATCGAAGCGCGTAGGTGCGCGCCTGAAACGCTATGGCTTATGCAAAGGCATGCGGTATTGAGCACTTATTGACATGACGCTCGCCGTATTTAGGCGCCTCATGATGAGAATTTAAAGTACAAAGTAATGTACGTTGCAAAAGATACCAAATTAAATGGTTACCTTGGACCAGACAAAAAATACTGCTGAGTAACCTCTAGTTTCTCGTGCACAAGTGGGGTAGCACGTATGTGCGCATGTGTGGAACGTGTCGATGGGTTGGGACCTTGCGGCATACGGCGGCATACGGCGACATGGACGGCCAGACTGCTAAATCGCGGCTAGTGCTGGTACTCCATAAATAAATAGTTTCTTTCGGACTTTCCGAAGATGCTAATGGGAATACCGGGATTGTGGTCTTTGTATAAGATGGCTCATGTCGCGCTAATGTGACTGGTAACCAAACATCTATGCTGTCCGTTGACAGAGCAGTTTGTAAGCAAGGTTTACTGGATGCCGTTGTTTCTGATAAAGATGTGCACTTTACAGCAGCATCTTGGCAACAATTATTTATGTGACACGGCACCAGCTTGAATTTATCAAGCACTTATCATACACAGTAGTGTGTGAATATCCTTATTGAGGGTCACCTTCAAGGCACTTGTGCGAAAAACCTTGGTGCTGTATGAAATTTGCTTAGATTAACGTAGTACATGTCTCTACAGGTCATACTTGGTTTAACGTAAATGGTATGGTAAGCATTTAAGGAATTTGAAAAAGCGACCGGTCTTTGTGATCGGTCGATATCAATTTGCGGATACACTTTTGTAGCAGAATCAGTGATTTCATCTCAATGAGATTGAGTGTCCTGCGTAGAGTGCGTAATCTTATTGCTAAGGGCCTGGATAATCGAAAGCAACGGACTAATGCCTTAAAGGCAGAAGAAACACACACAGTTTGAGATAGAAAATGAAACTAACACATGAATGATTGCGGTTTACTACCAAGACTACTCGCGGTCAAAGCAAATTAAGCAAATAGGTATACTCTGGATATACATTTTAATCAGAGGAGCTCACCTAAGCCATATCATGACCCCGCACTTATGAGCCAATCAAACGTGAAGAGCTCTATCGCAGACGAAGTAGCGTTTGTACCTTTCTGTGAAGCTTAGTTGCCCCATCTTCAGACCGATGATGCAATTCTATAAAATGGGTTGCTTCATGGCGCACTACGCCGTGGCAAAGCCCTACAGGCGAGTTCAAGATCTAACTCCTATAAGCCTCGGACACACATCAATATTCCCAAAAAAAGACAACGAGCCGCTATAACCGAGCGGGATTATGAGAGCTAGCCGTTGAAAGATCGATCCCCGCCGCACTGCATGATGAGCAAGACGTGGCCCACTTTCATTTGCCAAATTGATGGACCAGAGGATGCTGTTTATGTTGCCAGTTCCTTGTAAAATAAAAAGATTATCCATATATTTTAAGAACATGTGGACATTTGTGATCTCAATTGCTTTAAAGCCGTGCCAGCTTACGCCCCGACGCACTTCCAGCCTTTATCCCCCCGTAAAAGATGAGGCTGCCCATCGCTGAGCGCTTTTCCGTAGTGAAAGGCAACGTACCTTGCAGTCGATACGATTGCTGATAAAGATCTCATATGGAGACAAGCGCGACTGTAAACAGCAGGACCTTGAGGTGATGGGTTGTCACCTCGATACCCGCGTCGTGTTTGAACTTCGCAAAGTCAAGCATACTTGGAGGGCGTTCGCTAAGCTAATGATGTTAAGACAACATATCCCTTCACTCATTCAGCAAGTTGAGTCTGGTGCTCAGCGGCCCTTTCTGCCAGCTATTATTAACTAAGTTGCATTTCTCATGGAGGGAAAAATGTTGTAGAGGCAACATGTTGATATCGCTCAGTGCGCATATTGAGTCTGATGCTTAGTGGAACTTTTTACCAGCTTCTAGCAATAAAGGTACTTTCCTCATGGAAGGCGCGAGTTTCTTAGCGACTGCTGCCCCAAGCGAAGAGGTGCTCCTTGTCTCCTTGTGACTGACTTCCAATGGATCAAAAAGGTGTTTGTCGGGCAACTTTTCGCGCTTGTTTCTCTTCAGGCGTGATTGAATAGCTCAGTGAAGGATTTATGCAGCAAAGCGGCCAGTAATTTACGAAGTTTCACTATAATAACCTCGGCGTGTTCTGGGCAAGAGTCAGCGCGACTCTTCCGATCGCAAAAGAGCAAGCTGGGCTGCCTGAGCCAGGCATAGATGGCTGGTAATGGGCTGGATGTCGTCGTTGTTTTCGCAGCCGCCGATTGATCCGCGTCCAAAGCTCTTTCCATGTGTTGATCAATCTACCTCTAGCGCATTAATTTATCCAGTAGTTTATCACATTTTAAATCAGGTCGATGCCGAGGCATCATGGACGAGGCCTCAGTGATGCACGTGGAGTGGCACGCCATCCATTTTTAGGGCTAATTCATTCGACGGGGACATGTGTCCACAGACCGGATGAGTAATGCTATGAGTCCACTCGTTTATTTGAGTACTGCCTGCGAAAACATGTATGAGTGTACTCATGGTCTATGAGTACAGTTTACTCATGTCAAGAGTACCTTACTCACGGGAAGAGTAATGCTGAGTATTTTTGACCACTGATCTCAAGTTCCACCAACCAGTTTGACAGTTCTTCTTCTTCCTGATTCTTCTTGTCGTCTTCTTTATCATTGCTCCTCCTCAGTAATTGCTGTTCTTCTTTTCTCTACCCCTTCGGCTCGTTCCGTCTTGTTACCGATCGCCTGCTCATCACTATCCTCATTATATAGCTCAGTCCATCATCACCACCACAACCACCACCACGAGGTAACCAGCTACAGCAGCAGCGAGAGCGGGCATTTTGGTGGCAACAAGAGATGGAGTCGTCGTTTGATGCAGCTTTCAGCGCCAGTCTTTGATGAGAATATTATAGAAGAGGATGAGGAAGCTGCGGCGGCACGACAGGCCGCTTCTCTCATTCTTGGGGAT
>NW_020189786.1:428901-429027 GCF_900000015.1 Plasmopara halstedii
CGCACCCGTCATCTGGTCACGCAGTTACTTAATGTCTCGCGTCAGGATGACCAGAGCGTGGTCGCCAGCGTCGAGCATATCGAACTGGACGATCTGCTGAAAGAGAGCATTGAGCAGCTGATGGTA
>NW_020189786.1:429037-442151 GCF_900000015.1 Plasmopara halstedii
AACAGGCTGTGCTTTTCTTCAGGCAATTAGCCACGAGCATATCTGTATTGTCACGCTTGGATCTCGCCAGCATAAAGCGGCAGAGATAAAAACTACCCTAGAAAATCATGGAGCTGGTTTCATAAAGTAGGTCTTCGTTAAGTCCAAGTTACACCTGCTCAGCTACAAGCGGCGTTATGATCTATACAAAGACAAAGTGTCGTCATAGACGACTCATACAACTCAAAATGACGCTTCGGATCCTGGAAGAATTCTTTTAACAGCCAGGATAGCCGCCACCTCTGTCGCATCTATCACCATTTGCCATCCGTTTTGGAAGAGTGGGGGTATACTAGGCTATTGTTGTGTCTCACCGTGAAAACGCATAGACTTACAAAATCGATACATTTGTCTATTCGTAATGAGCACGAGTAAATTCAGGAATGCATCCTATTGAGCACATGCAAGCAGTGCATGAGTCTACGCGTATAAATGACTATTTGTCAAATATCGACAAAGTTTCTTTAGCGCTAGCTAAACTCTATTTTTGACATGCCACATTGAAAAAAAAATAATTAATCAGCTTTGTCTTCAATACCCCACACAAATCACCAAAGTCAAAGAACATTGGCAAGTGCCACCATCAATGAGGGAGCGACGAAAGTTTCTTGTGCTAGATAATAACATGCACGAAGAGTAGATCAAGCTTTGTAGACAGCTGCCTTACTAGACGGTGACTATTCTGCTAACCTCAGATGAAGTGATTGTCGCAGTGGACTGTCGTAAATGAGTAGTTGACAACATCCATCGAGAGATTAAGTGCATTGGACAACGAACATTATATACTCTAGCACATCCGTATAGAGAAACGGCGTTTGAGCCCAATTCGTGACTGCATTTAGCTCATATAAGCATGCATAATTCTTATCATTAGATATGCTGACTTAAAAATTGGTGGGATCTGTAAAGATCTGGTTAACCCGCTTTGGGCTTGGTACAGAAGAACGCGTTGATGACTTCACGATGCATCCATGGTGAAAGCCGTCGACGTGTGACGCATAACCAAAAAGCCAGTACAATGTCACTAATACATTCATCGATTCGGGGTGACACGTGTTGTGAGCTCCTTATCCTTACGTCGTGACATTCCTTGTACTAATTGAAAAAAATTCCATACGATCTTTGAGAATAGTTGTGCAGCGGGGCTGCCGTAGCTCTTTGCTTAGAAGGCTTACTAAGGTCACCGACCTTACGTTCGATAACATAACCAGTAAGAGTGTAGCAGATCGCAATCCGCTACCTCCAAGAGTACTTAAAACCTTAACCAAGGCAAATACACTCTTCCACCCAAAATTGGAACTGCATTCATTTAGCCGCCTATATTTAAAAACCTTAGGTTTTAGTTATAATATAGCAGAACCTGATTAATATGCATAAATTCTCGCAGTCCTACGTAGTGGCTTCTTGTCCACATCATTGTGTGATGACACCGATTTGTGTAATCCACACATTTGTACGGTCACACCATCTTATGTGACTCACTCCTGTCCCTCTCCACGAACTTGGTGCTCTTCGAGAATCCTCTATAACAGTACAACGTTGTCCATCCATCAGATGTGACCGAAAACTTTCTCTACTAGCATACTGTGACCATATGTAATTATTTTCATTATTTACAAATATTCATGTGTGATGTGCTGTGTGGTCATCGCTCTGTTCTCAATAATATAACGACTACCAATCATGAAGGTCCGCTCCTCAGTAAAGCGCATGTGCGACGGATGCAAAGTCGTTCGTCGAAAAAAAAGAGTTTATGTGATCTGTGACCGAAGTCCCAAGCACAAGCAGCGCCAAGGATTTCACACAAGCACCATGAAACCCTTAACGCAAATGAGCGCCACGCTCGCCACTACCTTTTCGCCGAATGAAAGTTTTCGGATCGCTCTGAATACGATGCAGTACCCGGGACTTTGTTTCTACAAGGCCTTTCGTGACGCCACTATTCAAATCCCCAAGCTGTCCTAACAAAGTAAAGGGCAATCCAGGAACATAACTCAATAGAACTTTACCTTTGAGTTTTTGCAATGACACGTGTTTAAAACCGATAGCATGAGTAAACTGAAAAAGATCTATTCAAATAAGTGAATTCTCCTAGAAGAATGCATTCGGTCCCGTTGGTCCTACTTCTGCTAGCCCTAGCAGCATCCAGCAATGTATGCTTCGCAGGTAGTAATCGAGAGCAAGCGCGCTTCTACCTGCCCGAGGCAATGCGCTATAAGAAGCTTAAGCCGGTCTTACAACAGCTGGAAGCTCTTGGCGTATCGCAATTCCATCCCGCTGACGACAAAGCCTCATGGGAGAAGCTGCTAACTGATAGCGCAGAATTTGATCTTGTGTGGAGTACCGCTACTACACCTCCTCTTTCGCAGCTAGTGCTCCCGAATCAGTTTCATGCGAAGGTGAACCATATACCAGGAGCGGATCAGCTCACGTCACCTGACGCACTTTATCGGCACGTGGGAGCACAGCAGAAAAAGCATGTCAAGTTCTTTTTTAACTTTGTGCCAGATCACTACGAGTTGCCACGTGACCAGGCGCAGCTAGATAAAGCGTACATTGACGCCCGCAAGAAATCCGATTTTTCGCCGAAGCGCGTACGTGACCCGCTTGTATACCGACGCTTTTTAATAAGTGAACGTTTTGCTGACATTGAGGATGAAACTGCTCATCGTGCCGAACTTTTTGTATCTGACGAAGATTTGAAACTAAAGCTGCATTCAACTGCCTATAAAGGGAGATCGGTGGTGGTCGATCGATATGTTGAGCCGCTGCTGCTGGACAACCACAAGTTTCGGGTAGGATTTTACGTGGTGGTAACATCTATGGACCCTCTGCGACTCTACGTGTATGATCGTCCGTTAATAAGGATCGCTAAGGGTGAGTACCCAAGCACATTAAAGGTCGATACCGATCCATCCACCTACAACTTTGACCAATACATCGCTCCATGGGACTTTCCCGATCTAACAGCAAGTTTTCAGGAGCTTCCGTCATCGACGCGTGAAGGCACGAACGCTTGGCATGTAGTCAAGAAGTATTTGCAAAGACAAGGAATCGATACGAAACACTTGCAAGACGAAGTAGAAGCTACGATTGCAAAGTTGGTGCTTAGCAGTCGTGGGTATTTTCAGAGCGAGCTGGCCAAGGTAAAGCGGTCGGCTGCACGTGATGGAGAAAAATACCCCCCGACAGATTTAAGTGATAGCTTTTTCGACTTGTGGATGTTTGACTTCGAGTTTGATGATTTGGCAAAACCGTGGCTTGTTCGCGTGGTATCGAACCCGTCAATGGAGAGTACACAATCTGTGCTTGCTACGGACATGGCTGTCAAAAAGCGAATTTTGTCCGATTTAATCAATTTAGTGGGCGTATATCCTCAAAACCATCATCTGTTTGAAAAATTTTATCACCCGTCGGTTGATTCTAAATTCTGCTCAAAAAACTGTCACGACACGAATCGCGTTTGGGATACTACATGCTGGTCATGCCCTGGTTGGTTCTCACCAAGTGTTGCGAGTAAACTTTTTACTGCTTCAGCAGAGTACAACCGCCGGGGCAATTTTAATCTCATTTTTCCTTCGTTGGAACATGATTTCTCTAAGTTTCTGGACACTGAGCTTACCGAGCATGATGTCGCTTTTGACCGCTACCTAAAGTCCTTTTCAAGCGGATTTCTTGATTCCACCCAGGTTTCGGCGTCTAATCGTGCTGTTTTGTGTGTGTACCGTGAGCACTGCAGCAATCACGGCGACTGTGTCAATGGATTGTGTTTGTGTGACAGCAATTATGAGGGTCAAACTTGCTACATTCCAAAAGACTTTGACTCTTTGAGACCACAAAACGAAACCAAAAATGTTACCGATCAAGAGGCCGAGACGTGGATGGAGAAGGTTGAAAATATTATGTGGAATCAAGCAGACGCAACAAAAGGTTCCAAGTGGTCAATGACTGGGATTGAAGATGATTCTGCATTCGGTATTATTCTTCTGATTCTTCTTCTGTGTGCTCTCATCTTGTTAATCTGTCGAGTTTTCGTAGCGTATCGATCTGATGGGGAAAGCCAAGATGGCAAGGCTAAGTAGTGTATTGCACGTTAAATATAGCTTATTTGTGGTAAACAATTTGACTGTTTCTTGCAAACTTTTCATATTCACAAAGACGATGGCAGTAGTATCACGTGTCACACCGATCGGTATCCTGGGATTGCTGAGCGAGAACATTTCGCTGGTTGCCATGGAGGGAGCCACGTATCTTAATTTCTTTATTCTGCTGCTACACGTGTATTCATCTGGGAAGCGTAATGCTACCATGCTAATCGCTGCAATCCTTCAAGTGCTCATTGTAGAGCTTACTTTTGACGACAGCGACCGGTGGCACGCGCAGGCACTGGTGATGCTGGTGCCAAGTCACGTTCCACTTTACACAGTACTACTTCGTGCGCAGCTTTATTACATGTGAGTTGAAGAGCTGACACGTTGCCAGATGATAGTCGCTCATATTGATTGAAACAGGACATTTGTTGCGACATCACGATTGCGAATCAACCCGTTCCTTCAACCATTCGCGATGGGATTTCTAATTATAATGCTGACGTTCCCTTTTGAGATGATGGGCACCAAATTTCTCTGGTGGACGTGGCATGACACGGACCCACTTCTCCACTCACGTATTATGGGTATTCCGTGCCATGTCCTATTTTACTACTACTTTTTTGCTTTTGCATTTCTTTCTGTGCATCACATTTTATGCAGGTAAGCAAAATGGAGTCAATCTTTTTTCAAGCCCATTTTGACATGACTGTCATTGCAGCACTTGGCTTGTGGACGTGAAATATTCGAATGTTCACTGGAAATCTGAGTGGGGCTACGTGCTGCTGATGCCGTTCATCGCTACAATATTTGCTATGTTTTTTCTCATTTTAGGCTATTATGGGACTGTTTATTTTTTAAAGATTGATGCACAGGTGACGAAGGCCTGTAGCATATACATAATTGGTAGTTAAGATCTGACTGACATGATGGCTCACACAGGCGATGCTTTTCACTCTGATGGGACTCAGCTCGTTGCTAGCATGGTTGGCAGATCGCGAGAGAGGTGCTAGATACAAATTTGTGCTGCATTTTTGATATGATGCTCATTGGTTAGGTGCAGATGACACTCAAATTCAAAAACAGCTGGGACCTGAAGACGCCTACGATAGCGACTGGCTCAACCCGTCTTTTGATCATGCTGTGAACCAAATGGCATTCTTGCTTTATGCCTTTTTGATTCTCCTGGTCTTGTTCATCGACCCAACAGAAATCGTGTCACTGGGCCTCCACCAGCCTCTAGGCAACTGCCTGGAAAGCGAGTCATTTTATTCGCACGTGGGGATGCAGTTTCATCGCAAGAAGTATTTATGCGTACACGAATTCGAAGAGGATTACATTCTGTGCAACTACCCGGTGAAGCAGCTATTATACGAAGATATGTGGTACATGATCTGCGGTCGCAGCTACCAAAACTACCCGACCTACTTGATGCTTAGCATAAGTAGCTTCTTGGGCATAAACATGCTGCTCATCCAGGTACTTAAGCGGCCACATCGCACAATTATGCGTACATTTTGAACAGCTGGTACCATATGATTGGCTGATTCTGCTGCATTGTCTATCCCGAAAATAATATAATGATAGGCAGACGCTTAAACTACCTTAATCCCTGTTACGCTATACAATGGCGCACCAAATGCCCATGGAAATTCAGCAGGAGTTGCGCCGCCTTCCAGGAAATAATGTATGTCGACAAAACATTGATTGTTGGTGCTCATGATACCTCAGTGTCATGACTCTCTCCTCAATTTTTTTATTTTGTGCAACTTGTGTTTTACTGCAGCGCTGTGTTGACTGCGAAGCACCATACCCTCAATGGGCAACGGTCACATACGGCACCTTCATGTGCCTCGAATGCTCGGGCCGCCACCGCGGACTTGGAGTACATATTTCATTCGTGCGTTCGGTCACCATGGATTCATGGACAGATAAACAGGTATTACAAATGCAAAAGGGTGGTAATGACGCATTTCGCTCTGCTTTCTCCGCGGCAGGCGTCCCTACAGATCTCTCTATCAGCGAAAAGTATAACACACCGCAAGCAGAAGCATATCGCCAGCGACTTTTGGCAATAATTGAGGGGGGTGCTGTCTTACCGCTTCCTCAATGGAATTCAACAATGCGTCAGCCAGCTTCATTTCCCCTTTCTTCGACTTCGTTCGGTGGGGGAGGCTTTGCTGGAGGTGACATCCGCGGTGTGGAAGCACTTAAGGGAGAGTCAGAGCAGGAGTACGCTGCTCGTCAGATGAAACTACGCGAAGACGCTCGTGCTCGTATGGCCGCCAAATTTGGAGGAAATGGTATGCAGGGCATTGGAAGTGGTGGCGAGACACGTGCGCCACACGCTCAAAGTGGAACTCTAGGAGACCTCTCAGGAGCCTTTAGCTTTCTCGCTAGCACTGTCACGACAGCCGCCAGCTCGGCGGCCAATCTCGTCAAGGATGGAGAACTTGGATCTAAAGTGTCATCTGGTTGGTCTTATGTTCAGAGCGCCGTTCAAGGCCCATCAATTTCAGAACACGTCAAGAATTCAGCTTCTTCGGGGTGGTCAGTGCTTTCAGATGGTGCCTCGTCTCTCTTTCAAACTGCCCAGATTGCAGTCAACGGAGGTGATCATGCATATGGAAACACGGATGGACTGAACTCGTTTCCTCGTACGAACACTGAGCTTTCCGCCACTGGCAAATATACTGGCATGGGCAGTAACGGCACCAGCACGAACTTATCAAGCTTCAATCATTTTGACGATTCGATGTCGGACATGCAGCCAGGCAACAGCAGCAGCAATAATAGCACTAATATCTACATGATGACCCAGCAGCTCAAGGAAACCGATACATCACAAATTGCTGCCAAAAGCAACAGTCACGATCTCTTAGGATCATCAGTGTCTTCTGTTGCCTCCAGCAATGGTCCAACTTCTACTGCCTGCATAGCCACTGCTGCATCGCCACCAGTCTTGGTTACAGAAAGCAAGAAACCTAAGAAGGATGTTGATTTTTTCGGCGAGTTTGGCTTTTAAATTGCTTTTGCCACCAATACTGTTTTGCATTGGCATTAATTTCTAGAAGCCCGTATCGACCGCTATTTTGCTAAGTCATTCATAGGGTTGATAACCATATACGTCGCCTATCATGTTATGTAAACTTACTGACCATATTGATGTCTCTTCTGCTCATGTGCACAAATTGTTGCCGATGGGAAGGTGATCAGCCCACCAAAATTAATTTCAGAATGAATTCTTGCTCAACTTTTGCTCTTAAGTTCACATGCGTCTAATGTGCTAGACTTACATCTTTCGCATCAACGTGCGTTTAGCAGCAGCAAGGATGTCATCCATTTGGGGTAGACACAGCTTTTCCAGATTGTCAGCATATGGCATGGGCACATCTGTTCCTGTCACGCGCTCCAAAGGAGCGTCCAGGTAGTCAAATGCTTCAGTTTCCATTAGGATACCAGCAATTTCCGCGCCAATGCCGTGCTGACCCCATCCTTCCTCAATTGACACAATGCGGTTAGTCTTCTTCACAGATTCAATGATGGCCTGACGGTCAAATGGACGAATCGAGCGCAAATTTATCACTTCAGCATCAACACCTTCGTTGGCAAGGACAGCTGCAGCTTCGAGAGCCTCGCCTACCATGCGAGAGAAAGCAACCAGAGTTACATCCTTTCCCGGCCTCATTATTTTAGCCTTGCCAATTTCAATCAAAAAGTCTTTGTCTTGAGCCTCTTTTGATACGGGGTAAGAGACACCGTATAAAAGCTCATTCTCCAGCACTACAACTGGGTTGGGGTCGCGGATGGCTGCCTTTAGCAGACCACGAGCGTCCTCTGAGTCGAAAGGAGCCACCACCTTGAGTCCGGGTACACTACCGTACCATGCGGCATAGCACTGTGAGTGCTGAGCGGCTGTAAATAAATGGAGAGGCAAAAGTCAGCACAATATATTAAAAATCTTCTAAGATACTTACCAACACCCGCAGCAGGTCCATTGGAGCCTCGAAATACGATGGGCACGTTGATGTCACCGTTGGACATGTAGTACTGCTTAGCAGCTGAATTAATTATTTGATCGATAGCCTGCATGGCGAAATTGAAAGTCATAAACTCCACTATGGGCTTAGTGTTGTGGTAAGCAGCGCCGACCGCGAGGCCAGTAAACCCTTGCTCAGTGATAGGAGTGTCAATAATGCGCTTATCTCCGTATTTTTCCCATAATCCCTTAGAAACTTTGTAGGCGCCATTGTACTCGGCAACCTCCTCGCCCATGAGAAAGACTTCATCGTCACGGGCGAGCTCCTCGTCCATTGCCGTGTTGAGTGCATCACGCACCGTCATTTCGTCCGCCACGGTTGCCATAGTGCGACGTTGCAAGCGTGTAGACCCCTTAAATATCTTCTTCGTACTCAAAAAGCGTCGAAGCGCCATTTTCTGTGAGGGGGACTAGATGTGTTTCTTGTGGCGCAAACTACGAAATCAAGTTGGAGGCTCCGGCGGCTCAAAGTAGATTATTGGCTTAAAGAAAGCCGATCTATTGTCTTGATTAAGTGCGACGAAGACTTGCCGTTCAGAATTGCAAATGTTATAAAGTTTTCGGCAGTCGCTCATCAGCACACGACTGTCAAGCGCTTAGACTTAAAGCTGTAAGTGAACACGGAGTCGATGGATAATTCTAAACAGGCACACTCTCGCAAATGATAAAGTAGAAGATCAAGCTATAGGTATCGATCGTATAGATATTACAGCCAAACTTGAACTGACTTCCAAAATGCCGTCTAATTCACTACTGCGTATGAGGTAGATTTGCAATCCCATTTTAGATAATATCTAGGAGAATCATGCTACTTTGTGTTGAGGCACCATCAACATTCGCATGTTATGACCAGGTAAGCAACCAACCCTCATAACTGGCAACGGCCGTAGTGAAGCTAGCTCCGGTGCCGCCACACGTTGCGGCAACTTTCGCGACCACGAACACAAAAGTAAAATAATGTTACGTGCTGCATTCTTCGTATCCCACTCTCGTAAAGTGAACTAGACATCTAATGGAGCATTTTGGCGCACATCGGTGCGCAACCGTCACAATCAATAAGATGAAGATGTAGGAAAATCAAACATTCAAGTAATTGATTTTTCAAGAATTTCACTGTGCACCTTGGCGCTTATCGGGGGAATCAAGCATTTAAATTTATTGGTTATCCAAGTTGAAGCCGTTAGAGTTCGGACCTGCAGAAAAATAGACCGCTGCTGTTTTATTGCAATTTGCCGCTAACGTTTTCTTTCGATCGGCGTAGCGCATATATACCGAAGCTGCTCTGGGACGAGTGTTGGCATTGAAGCTAATAACAATCAAGTCATACTTGCATTTGCAACGTGAAAAGTAAGCATCAGGTTCATATGAATATTGCCAGCAAAATGATGTCGACCGCGCACACGCATGGACACGAGGCTTGCTCAAAGGACCCGGCGGGCTGTATGCGTGCAGTTGTATGGACCGGTAATGCCGTTAAGTTGGCGCATGTTGCAAAGCCAAGGATTATCGAAGCATCGGATGTAGTGGTTAAGGTCACTGCGTGCTCTGTGAGCCCAGATTTTGCAACCGATATTTGTGCAGGAGTGGTCAAAGGACTAGAAAATAATCAAATTCTGGGTAGCGAGGCTGTAGGTATTGTAGAAAGTGTCGGTGCTGAAGTGAACAAGGTTAAAGTTGGTGACCGCGTTGCTGTTAGCTTCGTTCTGGCTTGCGGTAATTGCAAGCACTGTCGTCGACACGAGTACGCCGCATGCAATTGCACCAATGCATCTCAAGAGTTTAAGCAGACCTATGGCGGCTGGGCGCCTGCCGCCGTTTTAGGCAGCACACGAATGCTTGGAAATGTTCCTGGTGTGCAGGCTGAATATGTTCGAGTGCCATTTGGCGATGTGAATTGCTTCAAGTTGCCAGCGGGAGTAAGTGATGATAAGGCCGTGTTGGGTGTCGAGACAACTGTGACAGCGTTGCACGCTGTCGACACTGCCGGAATCAAGGAAGGTGACTGTGTTGTCATTTGGGGTTTAGGTCCTATCGGGCTTCAGGCTGCTCACTGGTGTAAGCTCCGGGGTGCAAAATCCGTGCTGGGAATTGAACTTTGCGCTGAGCGCGTTAAGTTTGCACAGGATCATATGAATCTTCACGTGATCAATCGTCTCGATTTATCGAGCGCTCAGGTGGTAGCAAAGCTACAACAAATGCTACCACCTGGAGGTGCAGACGCTGTAATTGATACAAGCAGTTGCTCTACTTCATCCGGCTGGATGGCTACATTGGAGAAAACAATTGGAATGGAGAATCAGCCCGAGCCTGCTGACACTTTCAAGGAGATGCTGATGATTGTACGCAAGTGCGGCCACCTTTCCATTGTGTCCGACTACATGTGTTCGGTACGGTCTTTCCCCATCGGTCACATCGCGATGAAAAGCGTTACAGTACACGCTGGTCGCACACCAGCTCAGAAATACTATCCTCAAGTGTTCGATGCAATCGAGAGTGGCGAGCTGGACCCATCGGTGCTTATTTCGCACCGCATCGCTCTCGAGGAATTACCTGGGGCATATTCCGGCATTTCCAAGAAGGACGGCGGCTATTTGAAAGTGTTCATTGCTCCGCACGAAATGCGCTCGAAGGTGTAAATCATATCTGAGCAAAGCAGTTTACCTGATAATTTCTATTTTTTTCATTTTACCTTTAATAAAAGGGTTACTAAGTTACATCACTTCTTAACTACAGAAATTCTTAGTTAAAAAACTTTTATTTTATGCACCGACGTACATTTTGCACTTCGTGCAATTGTGCATCATAATACTGTATGAATATCAAAATTCAAAGCTATAAAAGGATGGGGGTGATGGAATTTCAGGAAAGAGATGTCCTTCGTACACCCAGATACCCTGGTAGTTTATTATTAGATATTGTAGTGATTTCGAAGTAGGTTACTAGCTCCCTCAAAATTTCCGGAGCGCACAAATCCATCTTCTGGCCATTAGTTTACGCGCACTCTTCAAGTCGAAGCTTCTTCTGTGCGAAGAGCATGGCAACTTGGTTACACTTTAGTCAATCTGACGACCCACTCGTGCAAAGTCTTTTACCTCTGTGCAACAGGATTGCCATGCGCCGTACACACTAGAAGATTTGACTAAGAGCTACGAGAGATGAGTAAGTATGCTCCGCCCAGGAGCGGAGTAACTAGTTGCCTGGATTCTCTTCTGGTTCAGTCATTCTATCAAGACTGATACCAGGTAGATTCGTTTTACTATATTCAATAGTAAACTACCTGCATTGTCTCACGTGATTAATAGACGCGTACGACGGACTTCCACTTCGGGTTTCCATGCACTTTGCACAGAGGAATATATTCAAATCCGCGTTATTAAACGCACAAAGGTAGAAGCGATAACAAGGGTCTTTATCATAACTAAGTGTCGAGTAAGCTTTGCTTTTATAATAAAACATAAAAACCTAAAATATGATAGGCTGATACAAATTGTGTATGATTTAAAATCTCTTGTCATACAGCTGTTTGTATTTTCTTGCGCGCAAGTAGCAGCAAACGTCTAACACAGTGATCTCCTTTTCGAAATTCCAACATCTTCCTAAAAAACGCTACTTCTGTACTTAGGTATATTCATAATTGTATCAAATTACATTGTGGGTTTTAACAGTGTACCGAATAACATTTGAATTAATTATAGCAAATGTGTAACGGGGTTACACATACCCTGGTAACAAGAGGGGGTGTCACACCAGATGGGCATGGTGTGACCACACCCAAACAAGAATACGGTACAGGGCTGGATAGCCAGTAGTTATACATGTATTTAGATTTACTATACATATTCAGGAAAATCTATGCATTTAAAATTAGGCGCCTTTGCCGCAGATAAAAAAAAGTCAGTTTTTGAATTTAAACGGAAGAGATAATTAGCCTTGGGTTTAGGTTGTAATTGACCTCTGGAGTAAGCGAATTGCAATCCGCTAAATTCGTACTTGATTTGAGTTATAATCGAAAGGTCGGTGACCTAACTTACGCTTCCTCTAAGCGCAAAGCTACGGCTGCCCCGCTGCACTTGGTAGCTCTTGTAGTCAATCTACACCTGAGTCGTTATGACTGATCCTCATTGAGGATGGAACAATTTGCCCCAGGACATGCAGGACGGGCTTACAAAACTGATGTCCTTGCTTGGCCCTGAGGGCGTGCAACACCTTGCTGAGCAAGGCCCCGAGGCAATCGGTGCGCGTCTAGAGGCGCTTCAATTTCCGAAAACGCGCTGCTAGAGCACCTGCAGCAGAAGATGACTGCCTCGTTTGCGTCTATGACGCCACCGTCAGTGACGGATGAATTCCCCACCCTAAGCCGCTCATGGTGAGCATTAAGGACTTCGAGGGGAAGGATGGAGAAAATTACCTGCTCTGGGTGAGAGAGGTCGAGATGGTCATCGCATCCGCCATGCTCCAGACCGAGCAACAGAGCTTGGCGATTGCCATCTCAAAGCTCGGTGGTTGAGCGCGATAATGGGATCTGACGTACGGCACTTCGGTCGAAGCTGTGTTTCACTCCTGGGTGGAGCTGAAATTGCAGCTCTCACGAGTGTTCTCGCCGCCTAACCAGGCATATCGCGTGCGAGCGCATTGCCTTGCCGCCCGACGGGACAACAAGGAACTGGTGGACTTTGTCCAAGAAATGCGCAAGGGATGCGTACTCTCATTGCCGGGATGGCAGCAGATCCCTTCCGGAGGCGGTCACAGTGACTGTCTTTACGGAAGGCCTCCGCACTGGCGTGGCCAGAATGGAAGTCTTCCGTGTGCATCTGATTTCATTTGAAGAGGCGGTGTATATGGCATTGAATGCTGAATTTAATTTTAAGTCGGCACGACTTGGTTCGACTACACACTCCAACAGCTCGTCGAGCGGGCCTATACCCATGGATCTCAGCTATGCTGAGGA
>NW_020189786.1:442161-443183 GCF_900000015.1 Plasmopara halstedii
TAGAGCTTCGAGCTGCCGGGCAGCACGCAAACACACGACGGTGTTTTGTTTGTAGAGACACCCGTCACCTTCGGAACGGTTGCCCCCTGCGCAAGGGGCGTCAAGGTTCTTCGAGCCATCACCCCAATATCTACCAGTCTGGTTCGTAGCGGGGAAACGACACCACCCAGTAGGCGCGGGGCGACCTACTGGGGAAGAACTGTTTTTTTTTAGCCTCAGGGAGGCATAAGTCAGCAAGACCCAGCCCCGAAGAGCTCCGTGCTCTTGAACACGGAACTTGTATGCAAGCCGGGCTTGCTGGTTGTGGAGGCGACCGTAAAGGGCTTCGAGAAGCCATGGAAGATCCTCATCGATTCCGGAACGTCGGGCAATTATTCTCGATGCTCCACGATGGAAGGAAGTCAACTGTATGCTGAGGCGCTAGAAACGCGGTTGGGTGACATCGTCACTGTTCGCCTAGCGACGGGGACACGTGTCACGGTCCCGAAGGTCCCTGTGAATCTCGGAGTCACGTTCCTTGACTATGATAACGTGGAACGCTGTCTACTCTTAGACTTGGATGCAAGGTATGACCTAATCCTAGGAATGGCATGGTTGAAACACCCTGAGCCATGGGTTGATTGGAGTCAAAGACCTTGGGCGCTACGTGCACGTCTCCTGGTGGAGCTCTGGCGAGTCATGAACCCACCACTGCTAGGAGACCAAAGCGCTATTGGCGAGAGCACTGGACCGAGACGAATAACATGCTGGACATTGGAATATCTGAGTTGGTAGACATCAACGGTGTATTGGACAGGAGTCCCGAGCGTGGCTCGCGGGCGGATCGTGGAGTGGCACATAACCCACTGAGCGCTGCTCAAGTTTTGGAGCAGTCGCTGCATGTCGTGCGTGACATGGTCGGCCAAGGGCTGAGGCATCGAGGGCGAGGCCTACTTGATGCACGGAAGTGGCACGTAAACCACTGAGCGGCGGTGAATGTGTTATTGAATGCCGAGTTCAGTTTCAAGTCGGCACGACTTGGT
>NW_020189786.1:443193-444988 GCF_900000015.1 Plasmopara halstedii
GCTTGAGCATCGCTCAGTGGGTTACGTGCCACTACACGATCAGCCCGTGAGCCACGCTCGGGACTCCTGTCAGATACACCGTTGGTATCTACCAAATCGGACATTTCAACGCCCAGCACGTTGACCGTCTCGGTCCAGTGCTCTCGCCAATAGCGCTTCTGTGTCCTAACAGAGATGGATTCATGACTCGCCAAAGCTCCACCGGGAGACGTGCGCGTAGCGCCCAAGGTCTTTGATCTCCAATCAATCCATGGCTCATGGTGTTTCAACCTTGCCGTTCCTAGGATGAGGCCATACCTGCATCCAAGTTTAAGTCTAGACTGCGTTCCACGCTATCAAAGTCAGTGAACATGACTCCGAGGTCCACAGAGATCTTCGGGGCCGTGACACGTGACCCCGTCGCTAGGCGAACAGTGACGATGTCTCCCAATCGCGCTTTCAGCGCCTCAGCATACAGCTGACTTCCCTCCATCGTGGGGCGTATAGCATAATTGCCCGACGCCCCAGAATCGATGAGGATCTTCCATGGCTTATCGAAGCCCTTTACGGTCGCCTCCACGACCAGCGAGCCCGGCTTGCATACACGTTTCGTGTTCAAGAGCACAGAGCTCTTCGGGGCTGGGCCCTGCTGACCTATACCTCCCTGTGGCTCAACAGAACTTAGTTCTTCCCCAATAGGTCGCCCCACGCTTACTGAGTGGTGTGATTTCCCCGCGACGAACCAGACTGGTGGGAACTGGGGCGATGTTTCGAAGAAACGTTGACGCGCCTTGCGCCAGGGGCAACCGCTCCGAAGGTGACGGATGTCTTCACAAACAAAACACCCTTGTGTGTGTGCTGCCCGGCAGCTCGGAGCTCTGCTCTCGCGCCCTCAGCATTGCTGAGATCCATGGGCACAGGCCTGCTCCACGAGCTGTTGGAGTGTGCAATCCAACCAAGTCGTGCCCAGGAGGAAAATGCACTTCGACCCAAGTGCCGGACTGACCATTCTCGCGCTCGACCACCGAGCTTTGAGATGGCGCTGTTGCTCGGTCTGGAGCATGGCGGATGCCATGGCCATCTCGACCTCTCTCACCCAGAGCAGGAGATTCTCTCCACCCTTTCCCTCGAAAACCTCAACGCTCACATGAGCGGCTTAGGGCGGGGAAAATCATCCGTCACTGACGGTAGCGTCATAGACGCATATAATGCAGACATCTTCTGCTGCAGGTACTCTAGCAGCGCGTTTTCGTAGTTTAAAAATGCCTCTAGACGCGCACCGATTGCCTCGAGGCCTTGCGCAGCAAGGTGTTGCACGCCCTCAGGGCCCAGCAAGGACATCAATTTTTTAAGCCCGTCCTGCATGCCGTGGGGCCAAGAGGAAAACTGTTCATCCTCACAGAGGATCAGTCTAGACGACTCAGGTGTAGATTGACTACTAGTGCTACCAAGTGCAGCGGGGCTGCCGTAGCTTTGCGCTTAGACGATGCGTAATTTAGGTCACCGACCTTACGTTCTTCACTAGAACCAGTGCGAGTGTAGCGGATCGCAATCCGCTACCTCCAAGAGTAGTTAGAACCTTGATTCAAGGCTAATAAACTTTTCTGTTTAAAATGTAAACGGTATCTATTTGTTTTATCTGCGGCAAAATCGCCTAATTCTAAATGTATAGATCTTCCTAAATATATATAGCTAAACCTAAATACATGCATAACTACTGGCTACCCAGTCACGTATCGTATTCTGATTTGGGTGCAATCACACCATGCCCATCTCGTGTGACACACACCCCTGTTACCAGGGTACGTGTAACCCC
>NW_020189786.1:444998-459018 GCF_900000015.1 Plasmopara halstedii
AGAAGTAGAAGACTTTATAAAGATCACGGATCTTATTCAGCTGTAAAAAATTGATATGAAGAAATAAATTAACAAAATATACTTCGAAAAGGAGGGATCTGAGGTACGTGGGAACTTTACAATTCGCCGGCAACTACGCAAGTCGACTCTTCAGAAGAACCCTTCCGCCCCGAGCCCTCCGACCCAGCTGCCCCCCTTTTTGCTCTTGAAGATGTTAAATTCAGCTGCCTCCGCCTTCCAGTCCGTCACATCTCGCACTGTGGCTGGCTCGACTCCTCGGTCCAAACCCAGCATCTTGTCAGGTGTCGGATCCCCACGCCGGCTTTGAAACTCCATTTGGCTCCTCGCCAGTCACTCATCTGACTACGCCGCCATCTCCTCCTCTTCTCCTCCTCTCCTCCCGTCGCCTCCAACGCCGGAATGCCTCGCTCTGCCGGTCGTTGTGTCTGCTAACGCGGTCAAACCCGATGAAGAGCTGTTAGACGCGACCCCAACTGTCGTCAACTCGGCCCCTGACGCTGATGCTTCGGACGACGAGTCGATGGATCCGACGCGGCCCCCGCCAGTGCTGCCCTACCTCCAAGCGCCGACATGCGTCCAACAATGACGAACTTGTTGCTCAGCAGAAAACAGTTCGACGCTATGACGCGGAAGTCGAAGCGCTCCTAGTGCGTTGTTGTCTGTGGTACCTTTGCACGTCGTTTTGTGGGGACCCCGAAGCCCCTCACTTGCGACATCGAAGAGATCGAACGCCAGAACACCGATAATGGCGTCTTGTTGTTCATCTCGAATCGCATGAAGCAGGTGTGACCATATGAGCCCCCACGAGGCGTACAGTGTGTTTCTGAACGCAGACCACACTAACACGAGCGTGTTCTTTGCAGTCGACTCGACTCTGCTTGCGCGAGTCTGCAGGCCCAACATAAGTTCGTGAAAGGCTACCGCAGAGACCCCTGACGCACGCCTCAAGCAGCATCGTCTTGCCCTAATACTGCAATTCATGAGTGCGGCGAATGATGCAAGTGTGCGAAATTGAACGACAGCGACCCCTGAGCCGATCAAACTGGTTCATTCTCGCACTGATGAATGCAACGCACTCCATTTCCTCACGATCTCTTCGCTTTAAAACGCGGCTTGCTCAAGTGAGGCTTAACGTCGACGTGGGGACGAGCGACTTGGGTCAGGTGGTGCAAGATACACTGGGAGACCACGTGACCCGACCTTCTACTGGACAAACGTGTAGCATACTGTCTCCGACAGTCGATCTGATTCTACTAGGACGCCGAACTGCAATTTGAGCAGACTAACGGACGCACACCAGTGCAGACACCGCCGCTGCATCGGCATGGTGCCTAAACCGCAACGAAGCTTCCGGCTGCATGTGCCCAGAGTCTTCAGTCTGAAAACGTTGCAGAATTTGCGTACAAAGCCAGTGCGTGGCCGATGCATTAGGACTTCGCGAATCGACACATCGGCGACACTCTTGCGAGTGTGACGTCTGGTCTGCAGGCACATTGGCTGAGGAGGCTGTATAAGAAAACAACGCTGATCGAGAATCGACTTATCGCGTCAAAATCTATGCTATCGCTTTCGAGCAGCTAGCAAATGCGTACTCGGGTAGCACAAATGGCGTGAAGACATTTGCGCTTCCGGTGATCCCGCCATCTGCTCTTATCTGTGACCTGTGGATAACCAAGCCACTGATGAATCCATATTTAATGACGGTTCACTCACAGCGAGTTGACGAAGCGCAGATCAAGTCGTCTGTAAACTTTGACATGCATTTATGCAAGATCCTGCTCTCTGTCTTCAAGCGCTTGCAGATTTGGCTCGCCTTCTGTCTTCTATTGGTCTGCATGAGGATTTGGAATCTCGAGCAGCGAGCTCGCGCATTCGGTACTGTTTTCGCGATTGGTGTGATGCCATCGAGACCAAACAGCACTTGTTTTTCGACTGCACACTTCCATTGCAGCACTAGTTGCAGGTGCTCAAGCTGGTATCACCGTGACTCGCTGAGCGTTCGACGTGGCTCGACATTGCTCTGGTCAAGATGAGGCGCGTACGCGACGACTGAGAAGCTTGGGAGGACGTGGTTGGCAACGTCTGGCACACGCTTCACGCAGTAACAGTTCTTGTGGTTCGACCGCAATCGGTGTCTGTTCGACGGACAGCAACCCACACCGGCGCTCGCGGCAATCCAGGAGAGTGAGCTCTACCCATGAAATTGCAGAGCGAGCAAACAGTGTTAGTATCCTGGAAGCTCTCAGCTCTGTACCTGAAAGAAGCGCGCAAACCCATCCTTCGCGATTTGCTCTTCGTCAACGCAGATTCTGAAGAGCAAAGCTTCCCCTGTGCAACATGAAAGGAAGTTCACTTCACTTGGCAGCCTTGTAGCCAATCTCGCGACCGAGATGGAAGGCACTGATTCTGCGCGAGGATGGAATAAAATGTTTGATTACATGCCCCCACGACAAATAAAGAGCCTAACAAGCTTTTGCACTTCTTGGACCCCAGTAGAATTCGGGAATTGCCGGCAAAAGCGCCGGAAGCGATGATCGCTCTCCTGTAAGTGCTACCGAAAATGTGCCGGTATGGTACATTCATGTGCGTCCAACCCAGCATCTTAGGATGAACATATGGTCCCATCTTGAGTAATCTAGGAGGAAACCTCGTCTTCTTGATGAGGGAGGTTTCGATGACAACGGACTCGCTCTTGATCCAAACGACACCATAATGTGGTGCGCTTCTGATCGACAAGTTACGAGGTCACGCGTAGAAAAAAATAGTCATTTCGCACAATAACTGAGTATAGACGAGTATTCAACTTGGAACGATGAAGCGACGGATGTCGCACATTTGTTTGAAATTCATTTTTTCATGTAAAGGGAAGTGAAGATTGGTGAGCGATGTTCATAAGCTAATAACACTTTTCAACATTCTGGCGTTTGATTCTCCTCAAGACGGTAGCAATTACCATCTTTATTGATGGTCACTGGATGGTTGCAGCTGACACCGAGAACTTTCCTGTCCAATCTTCCTTGTACGCGAAATCGATAGGCGGTGTGCTCAATGGGAAGAGCGACTTCTATGACACTAAGCAATATGAGGTACTAAAATTGGAGCTCTTCGAGCACGATAGAGGCGGTGTACCTCAGCCATGCAGAAGGGGACGAATTTTATCTTAGCTGATGGGCAGCCCGTGGAACTCACAGATATATTATCTGCGGTAGTATAAAATATCTGCGTCGTGCGAACTCTTCACTCTAAAACGATAGCTCCAAAGAATTGCACCCTCTAGCAAATATGAATGACGAACTCTTCATAGACGTCAAGTTCCAGTAGACTTAGGGTGGCGTACTGGGAAAGAACTGGGCTCTATTGTACCTCATGAATGTCGTGGTAGAATAAACACCGATCTTGGCGCTTCAAGAGGTAGGGCTCAAAGCCTATAGAGATTTTTTTTGATTATCTACGTTCCGAAAATTGTGTTGCCGTGTAATCCTAGCTCATGAGAGACATGCCAGTATGTACGACGGGACCGTCCGAGAAAATATACATTACATGGAGGCATATAAGATTTGATATCCGGACACAACATTCGTAAGTGTTGCGACGGGGACAACGACAACAATTCCGAAGGTTACGTAAATCCATCAAGCAAAGGTTGAGAATTTAGACTGCGTAGAACGTTCTTTAGCCCTGAACCTTCATTTGAGATTTGATCTTTATTAAGGCATGGCAGGACTGGAACGCCACGAGCCATGGCTCAACTGGAAGTCGAATAAACCAAGTGCCGCGTGTTTGTCTCCCAGTGGATCCTGCCAATTCACGAACACGAAGTTACAGCAGCTTCATTGCAAGACTTGGGATTGTCCAAAAATGATTGCAATTATATAACTGGATGCTTCGAGCAGAGCTCGGAAGGCAGAAGAGGCACTTTGCCAAAGTCTTTTCGCGAGGAGGATAAAGAAGATTGTACATCGCGATCTCAAGATTGTATCTGTGCTGATTAAGGAATATGTCATGACCCTCAAAGTGCTCTCTGGCTCTGGCAGGGTGTGAAACATCGACTGTCAGCGGTAGGGTCGGTGGGAGTAGAAGCGACTGAGTGTCGCAATCTTCCGTACCACAGCCGTTAGTTTTGGAAGGCGATTGTATGGGCTAGGTCCGGAAATTAAAAAAAATAGCCCACCCTCACCATGATGTGGCTGCTGAGTAAGCACTACGCTGTGACGGACTCACGAGAAGTGAAGCTCCATGTCTAAGGAGTCAGTAAAGATTACCAATTTGCTTATGGAGTGACCGGGGTAGCCTTTGGGGTTGTTACTACTTCTGGTAGCAGCTAATGTAGAGCTGGAGAGACATTCCATCTAAATTATGTAAAAGGTATCGCGAGACCGCGAGATCGTTGAAATGGTTCGGCTGGATCGAGGGGAGCCAATCGCGTCATCCGTCATGGATAAATCTATTTATAAGAATTCTTGCCGAAGAGTGCTGGACGTACAACAACCATTCTCATGCACACTTTTTATTCCATATGAAGCAAATATCAAAATTAATAGGCGAGAGGTCTGCCAGGCTTTTACCTCCGGATAGTGAAGTGCGTCATGAAATTGACTTAGCTCCCTTACCAAATAAATTAAAGAACGACACTCACGTCTTTTTTTGCGCAAAAATCAATCATGGTAATCTCTACACTTGACACCAATTTTCCGTGTCAGAATTGCTACCAGCAAACGGGAATTGTAAATTCCGGCGCGAACTCAGGTTTGAAGAAATGATGCTGCAGAACATAACATTGTTTGGCGCCCTCAATCTAGTTCATGATACTAAAGCTGCTGATAAAAGACAGTGCGATTACTCTCACCGCGGTGAGTACTCCAAGCAAACTGATCTGAAAGAGTATGGTTTTGCAACACGAACTGTCTGATGCACCAGCGACGTTCAATCGTTTGGCGACACAATGTTTGAGACCGCATCATAGCTATGCACAAACAAATTCATTCGTCCGTAGTAGTGCAGAGCACGAAAAGTCTAATCTTAAATGACATGCGAGCCAAGAACGAGTGTATGAGCTGACATAAGCTGTTCGCCAATATACATAATTTCTTTCGAGATCGATACATTGAATATCAATGCTTGTGGGCAACACGCGCAAAGGTTTTGGCCATTTTAAATTGGTTATGGACTCTATTTGAAAATGATTCGAGAAAGTGGTTAGCCAGGCCAATACTTGCGCAAATATAGTCTTTACTCAACCGACATATCGCGAGCCCTCACCAATCTCAGTAAAAAGATGATAAATAGTATCGTATAGCTACGAAAGATGCGACTTTAGGTGTAAAATTACGCCGCATGTGTGTTTTAATCCTGACTGTTATCGACTAAGATTGGCCATTCAGAGTTGTATGTGCTGCTGGGGCCGAGTTTTGCTCCGAACAAATTGCAATGAATAGAACGCGCGGTAGATTTCTAAGTCCCGCCTGCTGCTAGCTGCTGAAAAAACTGTCCATTTGATTACGATGAGTTTTTCAGCAAAGTATTATCTGATCAAGCTCAGGGTGCACCTGCTTAGTCCCAAGAGATCTAAAGAGATCTAAACAGATCATACGTTGATGCGCGCAGCGATGATAACACCAGCTCCTACAGAGAATAACAAGATGGTTATCTAGCTCTAATGAGTATACTTCTGACGAATAGTATTAGCCGGGTCGCCTAAACGTGGTGGTCCATGTGTCCTTAAGCCACCCTGACCATTAATATACGCTTATCTCAATGGTCACATCGGTATTTAGCGAGACGATACATACCGCGTACGGATCAGACACATCATGTGATGTGCGAAGGAAAATTTTGGAGTTTAAGATTCAAGAACTCTGATATCACTTTGTCGCAGTGCGAGGTTGCACACTTATATAGCAATGCCTTATTTCATATACAGTATTGAATTTTGATGCATAGGTGTCTCGATGCAAAAGCATACATGCGTACGTATTTAGTTAATGGTTTTCCCTCGTCGCGTGCGGTGGCACCTTTGGCAAAATGCTTCACTGAAATGGCTTGTCGGTAGTGCATCGAATAGAGATCCGCGCTTTACAGTAACTTTGTACGAATATTGTTCTCTTTGCTCGGCATCAGATTAGAAGTCTCAGCCGCTGACAATCCACAAACACCTGGTCAATGGGAAAGCGTAGACATCCAGTATTGCATGTGGGTTTAGTGAAGCTACACAAAAATTCCCTTCCAACGAGCTCGTCGAATGTAAGAAGTTCTATTGACGACGGAGCTGTGTTTCCAGCATACTTTACATGGGCTCTCACCCGCTGCAAAGCAACGACGCCATTCTAAGCCGCTGGAATGTATCAAGCCAGTCAGTCCGGGATCTAGCTTAACTTATTTTCAGACGTTCGATGAGACTTACAGAAATAGGCCACCATGACCGAGAGTTTGCACTGAATCAGCCGTGGTCGACCTCCTCTGGCACCGCTTGATCGGCAAAGGGCGACCCACGTTTATGTGGTACATTAGCGGGATCGGTGTGTATTCCAGGGCGGTCATTAGTACCTGGTAAAGAAGAAGCCATATCACAACGTCAGATCTAAGTCAAGCTCAACATGGACTTTTCCCCGCTGCTTTTTGTCCTCATTCTGGAGAGTCGTGGCTGTCTGTGTTTTCATTTCGGCAAGATTGCCTCGGTGTCATGGCCGCTTACAACCTGGCACTAGCGGCCGTGTTCTTTCTCGGAGGCACCCATCGTAGCGAGTTTCCTATCGGTGGGAGGGTACCGACCTTGCGGTGATTGGGACCCTTGATTAGTCTGTCAAAGCTGTGATCAACAGGAAATTGCGATGATGAATTGTCACATAGACGTCCGCGGTGTGTTTTGAGTTTTACAAAGGCAACCACAAGATGATGGTCGATGGGACATCTGCTTTGCTGGCGCTGGCTTGCAAAGCCTCCCGATACGAAGCAATTCAAGAACATCCTCGATTAAAGGTGCGGATTTTCCAACCGCTTCTGCTTCAAACACAGACTCCTAAGGGTTGACTATCTGTGGTTGAGAAAAGCGTTTACCCAATGACTTCATCGCGCTCGTTTTGCTTTTTTTGTGAGCAGAAGGCACGTGTAGAATCTCTGCAGCAGCGCGGCAAGCGACTTCAAACGGTTTAAAAACATAATTGCAGTGTAGTCTGGTCAAAAATTGGAATGGCTTTTGCGCATGCAGTAGAGTAGACTTTTACTTTTTTATAATATCAGCTTGTAACCAACGAATTGGTCTTCACCGTGGGTTCAAAGTGGGTTGTCAAACTTTTATAGCAGATGAAAAAGGACACGGAATCCGAGCTGGTGCGGTGGAATGGCTGAGTGCAGTGAGCGCCGTACCATAATGCATCGCCAAGGTTTGCATTTCGAGAACGGCGATGACCGGTCGAGAGTACCAGAACCACTGAGATTGTTCTCATTTGAAAATATCTCGGGGTCCTCAACGAGAATTTATTGCGGCAGTCTCGAAACCACAATTTTGGTGGAAGCTCGTTGAGCCATTATACTTGGTGCACGGGAGCAGACCCACGAGTCAAGTACGATTAAAAGATAGGCGCGATAGTCAAGTGGAACTCTATGCGTGGTGGTTACTTATAGAGCGCCCATGTCATGGGGCACACTTAGCAGCCATTACATGAAGATACATCCAAGAACCTTCTGTATGCATTGTGGGAATTGATAAAAGAAAATGACAGTGTGATGTTCCCAAATGCATACGTGACATCATATATGAAGTCACAAACATTCTGTGTGATACAGAAAGCTAGTTCCTACTTGGTATCTGAACTGGTGATGAGAACGACGTGTCTCTGTCTTTCAGAGTGGGTGGCGTAAGCCATCACTTCTGCTGGATACCCTTCATGAAAGTTGAAGCTCAAGCTATCAAAGTCCAAGCTCCAAACACCCAAGATCTTTTATGAGTTCTGAGGTTCAACCTCAGCACACCCTTAGTTTATAAATCAGATATCCAAGGTTTACCAGTAAAACCTCTAGTACAACTTGGTTTTTTTTGCATGTAGCTAGTAACCGTGACTCATTTTGACTCCGTTGCAAATTTGCCTTAAAGGGTTAAGTCGTACTTTTTTCTTCAAGAATTGAGACTGTCATTTTCCCTCCACGTCGAGAATCCCAACCTCGTCACAAAAGCGTGTGTGTAGTGTTTGAGGGACTGTTTGTGAATAGCGCCATCTTACTGCCCACTTTTGCGCAAAATATGGAAAGGTAAATAAGTGTAAGTCCTAGTGGGGTCCACATACCCATGGGCTGAGTGCAACGAGGCAAGAACAGCGATATTTTAGCTCAATTTTTACATATTCGGTATATTTGCAATACACAGTTTGGTACAACTGTACGAGAAATAGGTGCATTGCGATTTTTGATGTCTCGTAATATTTGATGACAAAACTCCTAGAGGACGGAGTCGAGGTACACGTGGGCTTCTAGCCACACGTCACCAAAGAGATCTGCACAATAGTAAACGATCATTTTTTAGTTTCTGAATCTATACTCTTCAAATAGCAAAAAAACAACAGTGTTGGAAATTGCAGAGACTCTCGGTTCGTTCGCTTTTATCAGGAGTACACGTCTCCATCATCTGTGCGTTCATTAAGAAGACTCTGAGTCCCAACTTCTAGTGTGCATAATGCACGGCAATCCCGTTGGACGCATCGTCGGTGTACAAGAGTTGCAAGCCAAGAGTACTATTTACAAGAAAACACGGTCGAAGTACTAGGACCGGAACATGTTACTCTTGATATTTTTAAGCTGCTTTAGTTATACGCTTGCTGAAAAATAAAAGTAAGCATGAATATAGATTGTATACACTCTCGACGAGCAGCAAGCGACCTTTCATGCTGATAAATTGAGGACTACCCTGTCATCTGTAAATACCAATTGCCATAAAGGTTTTGCAATGTTTTTTAACCACAACATGCAATCATTAAGAGAAAATGTTAGTGCACATGCTTTACCTAAAATGGTATAATTTGTGGCAAATGTCAGCTGCCGTGGTATCGTGTGGGTGTATGTTAGCGTGATAATGACGCGACGGGGTCGTACAAGTGAGTCAAAAGCTGTCCGAGCTCGCATCTTGGTTCCTCAAGAAATCTCGGTGGATAAGTACCGCACTCGACATTGTGCTCAAAGAGGGGCGCTTCTGTACTCGTGATGCGGACGATTTTTGGAGAATGAATCGTTTATGTCCTTTCAACAATTGTATTAATTCAGCTGTATTTCAATTTGATCCGGCGAACGGTGCAAAAGGGTATCTATTGCCACAGTGACTCAACGTTAAGAGTCAAGTTTCCATATTTTGCATTCCGGATAAAATACTACTGCACGGTTTTGAAAAACGATATTTTGGTTAATATGTCACATTGGTATACTCAGGTATCCAGTTGTAATCTCATTATTCCAAAAAGGAAGCAAATTTAAGTGTGGTAACCCTACCGCGCTTTTCAGCTTAAGATGTAGAGCTTAAAACAGACAAAATGCAGAGGAGGCTAAATACTGCCGACAACAGTCGTGTAGACGCATCCCCACTCTATTGGTGACAGAACAACACGATTCTGTCTTAAATATATTTAAGCAGTTTAAACTTTTGCCATAAGATATGATATTAATTTTTATGCCTATTTGAGGTGTGCTTGGATTAGAAATAAAGATCTAGTTTACCCTGCCTGCTTGAGTTGCGATTCGGCACATGGCAAATTAAAATTCTAAACTTTCTAAGTGGATTTTTTGCAGCGCTAATCCGTTGCAAGGTTGATCAACACTAAAGCCTCAGAAGCTATGCGAAATCTATCAATGTCACAACTGTATATCTCCGCGATATATTCTTTTAACCATTATAAATGAAGTTTGAAAGACTGGTCCGACAACAACACACCATGCTAAGATTAGTTTGTTGATCAGCTAAATTAGGCTTCCAGCACTAAGCAAAGAGTTGTACCCGGCTTCGTACTTGGCGTTGATGTCGCTGCCCTATTTCAAAAAGCTGTGAAGAAGATGCCAAAAAACAAAGATATTTGTTACGGTCCTTAAATCACTACTCTGTGCAACCTTTATGCCTACTGAATGTAATCTACTTATCTAGACCAACGAACGACTACCATTTGTATATATATATATATCTGAAATCAATATCCAAAGCCAAGACACTATCTGTGACCGTTACCGTTATCCTCGTGACTACATTTACACGCATTCGCTACGTAACCTAAACGCTTCCACTCACTGCGAATATTAAGTGCGCTTTGTCGCTGACTCAGTCGTGATACCCGCTGCCTTGCGCATAAACTTTAGTATCTTGCTTCCGAGTGCCTTCATCAGCATATCTGCAGGCTATTTCTTTGTATCGATGTAGTCGATCTCCAGTAATTCTTGATGAAAGCTCTTAGAAAAGTGGTGCCTAATGTTCACAAGTTTTATACGAGCGTGGTATCCTGCATTGCTTGCCGAAGCTATAGCCCCTCGGTTGTCCTCCATATTTGCGTATCCACTTACATGGCCCATGACCCAGACACGTTAAGGATTGCGCTCGTTTCAGGTACTTCTTGTGTGCATAAGCTCGGAGGCACATAAACCGCTTCTACGAAGCTCAGTGCGATAGTATTCTGGCTCTTGGACTTGCACACAACCGGATCATTACCTATATTGATCAAAATAGCCAATACAGAGCGCCTGTTGTCTGTGTCTCTACCCCAGTTCGCATCGAACAAGCATCGACTACGAACTTTCCAGTTCTACCTTGGTCCATAGTTCCGTGACGACGAGCCGACTTCATGTAGCATTGTACGCGAATTGCAGCGTCCCAGTGCTGTATTTCTGGCTGCTTGACGACAAATGCGATGTCTGGGCGAGTTCACCTTGAAAAATTATAGAGGATAGCCGGCGTGAGAGCCGTATGGTCTCGAGCGCATCTGCAACCGTCCGGTCTCTGTACTTGGTGCCTTTCTGTCAAGATGACTCAGCCACGTACGCCGTCAAGATAACGTGTCTGTTTTGATATTAGGTTTGCCGCTGTCCTTTTGTGGTCTAACTCCATCTCCACAATAAATAGCACCATCTATATATCTTCGTCTTAAAGTTACTCTTAACATTCGATTGACCTCTGAATTTCGCCACTCGTCTTGGCTTCAATGATCACATCAGCGACATACAGGCATCCAAATACGAACCTCCTTTCGTTATTTTCACGAAACGCATTGATCCACTCATCAGCTTTGAATTCGTTCGTCTTGAAACCATGATCAATTGCTTTGCTCCCCGCATTTGCAGCTTGCTTGGGCTCATATATGGCCTTGTCCAGCAAAATGCGAAATCTTGAGATCCCTTAACACCAAGCGAAGTCTCCATGTGAACTGGAGAGAAAGGCGGTGTTGGCGTCCAGCTGTTATAGTTTTTAGTCGGATACTACACAAACCGCTAGTACAGCTTGAATTGAGGTCATATTGGCCACCGGAGTAAGTCTCGAAAAATTTCACGCTGAATTCTTGCTCAACACTCTTAACCACCCATCTTGCCTTGTAACGAAGCACAATGCCTTATGCACCCGTTTACTAGCAAAGGACCAGCGGCATTCAATCGTACGCCCAATATACCCGCGTGAAATAGACGTTCATCATTTGCTCTGGTGATGTGATTGTTATTCGGCGTCCATCGCCTCGTGCTACAGTTTTGCCTCATCACTACCATTGCCTATACGTATGTGGCAGGCAAGCCTTACTACTCACCAAACCCTCAGCGTAAGCGATGACTACTTCTGCTACAAGGCTGCCCTCGCCATTCCTTGCATGCTTTGGGGATGGTAGGCCGTCACATGCGCTCGAATATTTTCGGCGTCTGATTCGTTCTACAATATCAACGTCGGGTTCGCGCGCACGCCTTGGGCGTTCAACTTGAGGTTGAAATAATAATTGTGTTGCAATCCAAATAGTAAACACAATATCCCTTGGTGTCTTCGGCAAACCCAAGAAATATGCACTTGGAGCTCTGAGCCTTTTAGTTCGTCCGCTTCACATGATTAAGGTGTGCGTACCTGTAAATATTGTGATGTTCAATTCGCTCTCACGAAAATATGAGTCACCTCCACGAGAGACGAGGCTCAAATACTTGAAGGTCATCAATCCAAGGCTTCACTTTAAAGCCCAGTTTTTACGCGGTAGTGCTCGGAAGCACTGTGCTACACTGCCGTGCTGTCCGCCTATGCATACCAATAGGTCGGATTTCACTAGTTGTGTAGCATACTCCGTTCCTTTTTATGAACGTGTGGTTCATTTGCTCTAGCATCCCGTTCTATTGGGAGCTGTATACAGCACTTTATACAGCACTGTACATTGGTGTTGTTGTCGTTCCGGAGGCTTTAGTTCTTTCGGTCTTCTTTACTAATTCCGTTCCATTTTCCAAGCGCAGGCACTTGCTGCCGGTCCTCAATCGATGTTCGTACAGTGATTTCATCTTAATTTTTCGGAAAGCCCACTTTTCTTTTGCCAGATTTTTTCCAGTACTTATCGTGATTATCAATCCACAAACGTTAAATACACTTGCATACCCTTCCAAAACAATTTCATGAATTCCATCGCGTCCGTATGCACTAGCTCCATTACGCGTTACGCCTTCGTTCGTAGCGTCGTAAAGAAAGCCCCAAACGTCTGCTTGCCCCCATACAGCCACCACCCAAGGTCTTCATGTCTTGTTTTAGCACAGGTCTAGTGTTTTTTGTAAGCATAGTTTTCATCAGGACATTCTCGCTTGGCTGTCCCATGCAAGTGTGCCGTTGCTCTCATTGACTATTAGCCTCCAAGTATTGCACCGATCGAGCCTTCTCTCGCTGACGGCCCGGCGTGAATGCTTTACCGTTCCTTGTTTACTTACCATAGCACAATTCTCTTCCCAAATGGTACACGACGCAAGCAGGAATTCCACTTTAACTTTATCCACGTTTGGCAAGCTTTCACACCGACATTAAACGTTTGTCAAGTCCGGGGATACGCCCCACCGCCAACATGGATATGCTTCTTCGACCTAGGCCAATTAGTTTGATTGGTTCAGTTCCTTCGACGCCTAGATTTATGCCGCCTGCAATCGTTAACTCGATGCTGGCTTTTATACGCTTGTAATCGACCAAGTCACTCCATTGTGGGGTATTGTGCGACGTCGTGCCGCTGTCAATAAGCCAACCGGTTGATCAGTCCTCACCAACAGCACATGCAGCGTCGCTTCCGCTGGAGAACGACTTCCAGCCGGGTAGTTGCGTTTCAAGTGACCAATCTCTTCATAGTTAATGCACTTTCGTCAAGACCGCTGTATTGATGCGACTGTTCCACTTCTGCACTTAAGTCGTTCGTTGTTTTTCGGTAGCGCGAAACGCTTCCGCAATGGCGTCCTTCCGTAACTTCTCTAACTTCTTGGAGATCCTCATCTTGACTACAGTCAGCTTGAACGTTTTGGTATGTTCCACGATAGAACAAATCGGCTTGTACACCAGCTGCTCAGAAGTATCACCAGCTTCCCCCGTCATCTGGAGTTCCGAGAACAAAACGTCAAATGCGTCCAGATGTTCTGCCACGCGAGTTCCACCTTCCTTTGTAACTAGTGGAGGTGACATGCAGCGGGACTGCCGTAGCTCTTTGCTTAGACGAAACTAAGCAAAGGTCACCGATCTTACGTTCTTTCCCAGAACCAGTACAAGTGTAGCGGGTCGCAATCCGCTACTTCTCAATAATAAAAGCCTTAACCAACGCAAACGAAAATATCTGGTTTAAATCGAATCTGTATTTAATTGTTTCAGTTGCGGCAGAGCTGCTAATATCTACAATCCTAGGGTTTCCTAAGTGATGAGGTTATACCTATTTAATATAGCAAAACCTAATTAATACAGTAATATGCATTACTTCTGGCAATTCAGCCACGTGGTGACTTCTTGTTACGGTGTAGCCACACCACTGTGTTATTACACTAACTGTGTAATACACAC
>NW_020189786.1:459028-459157 GCF_900000015.1 Plasmopara halstedii
TCGACGTTTTACGTGGGGCGTCTCAAGCGGTATCATGATCCGCAGGGGGCTGCACATCAGCAGGCGCCCCGCGAGAAGGTTGGTCCAGCTCCTCAAACCGAGGAGCGGACACGGGAGCAGATGGACGCT
>NW_020189786.1:459167-460278 GCF_900000015.1 Plasmopara halstedii
ATGCATGCAGGAGGCTGTCTTTGACATGTCGAAAGCCTCCTGATGTTCGGTGTCCCAACACCATTCCGCATCCTTTTAAAGGAGATTGGACAATGGTGGAGCCAATTCTGCGTAGTTTAGGCTGAATTTATGCAAGTAGTTGGCGAGACCAAGCCACTTTGGCAAGTCCCTCTGGTTCTTTAAAACCGGCCAGTCAACAATGGCCTTGATCTTAGCGGGATCCGCTCGAAAGCCAAGCTTCTCAATGAAGCACCCTAAAAAAGAAATCCCTCCTGCGCCAAATTAGCACTGGTCTGCATTGGCGTACAGTTTGTTTGTGCGCATACACTCGAGCACCGCTCTTAAATGGACGCTGTGATTCTCCTCATCTGTCCTCACGTGCTCCGCACGACCATGAACGAAAATGTCGTCTAAGTATGTCTGTGCATACCCCCAGTGGGCCTTAACAACTGCGCCACAAGCCGAGTAAATGTTGCTGGTGCATTTGACAGCCCTTGGGGCATCACCGGCCACTCCCAAAGTATGCCGCTCGGAGTACTCACCGCTGTCAGCTGAATATCACTCGCTCTCATGAGCAATTGGTGATACCCATAGACCAAGTCAAGTGCACTGTACTTCGTACATCCCACCATGTTGTTCTGAGAATATTATTCTAGATATCGGCGTCTGTGTCGAAAATGTGGCAGCGTTGAGCTTATTGTAAGCAAGAACGATACGCCACTAGCCTTTGAGCTCCCGAATACAAAACGTGGGTGTCGAATGGGAGACTTGCTCTCAAGTACCCTTCTGCGTCGTGCTTCGCACGGAAAAGACGTTAATGACGTCGCACTGCTCCTTGGACAGAGGCCATTGGCGTGTTACGCAGTATTTGGTTCCCGAAACCAGGTCGAACTTATGACGCACACCTCGGTCCGGCGATAGGACCGAAAGCGGGTCTTTGGAGACGACGACTTGAAATTCCTTTATTAAAGGATAGTACAGATCCAAGGGATTCCAAAGGATCGACGATCCACTTCGAGCGTTCAGCACTCTCTTGGTGTCCTCCAAGACAGATTCATCCAGAAGCGATGACAAGTTTATCTCCTCGTCCGGTCGTACAATGACCACTTCG
>NW_020189786.1:460288-460541 GCF_900000015.1 Plasmopara halstedii
TTCCAATATCTAGCACGTTGACCGTCTCGGCCAAGTGCTCTCGCCAATAGCGTTTTCGTTTCCTAGCAGAGGTGGGTTCATGACTCGCCAAAGCTCCACCAGGAAACGTGCGCGTGGCTCCCACGGACTTTGAGTTCCAATCGATCCATGACTCATGGTGTTCCAACCATGCCATTCCTAGCATGGGGTCACACTTTGCATCCAAGTCTAAGACTAGACAGCGTTCCACGCTATCAAAGTCAAGGAACTTGAC
>NW_020189786.1:460551-470251 GCF_900000015.1 Plasmopara halstedii
TGTGAAGTGGCGGGGATCACCGACTCATAAAACTCGTGGGAGTTTGCGGCGCTACTTCGGCAAGATTGCCCAGTCGCCGTGGATGCTTTTGATCGGAAAGTTCAAGACGCCCCGCGTCATCAGACACCCCGCGCTTCCCGGCAAAAACCAGGAAAGTAGCCGTGCCATGGGCAGAGCACAAGCAGTGGCCCTGCTTTCGAAGACACAGAGCTCGCAGGAGTATTAAGGGTTGTCAACCTATACGTCGCAAAGCGACAATCCGAAGGAAGTCGACGGCGTGCCTTGAGTTTTGGCAAACTCAAAGCGGAGTTGTCGCTTTACACGCACGTCCACTTTCTTGTGGTTCAACTGCAGGTTATGCAGTGAGGAAAGTTTTCGGTGCCGTTGCCCCCATCGCTCAAAGAGCGCTTTGTCATCTGTAGTGCTTTTGCCAGGGGCGATCACTACAGTATTGTCCGCATTACGGGTACATGAGAGTCACCTTGTTGAGCACTTAAACTAGTGCAATAACTGTTTCACGAAATTTCTTGTGGGACCAAGAAACGAGCTCGAAGAGCTTTCCCTGTGGCAAGTTCATCATTCGTTTGGACCGGTGGCTCGATGATGTGGACGCGTGACGATTGAGTTACCGCGTACGTTGCTTCCAAAGCGGGATCCGCGGAACGGAAGCCATATTTCACACGAGGGTCAATGACCGACCGTGGATCGACGCGCTTTAGAGCCGCCCTATGGGCAGCTTTAAGCTGCCGCCTCTGTTCTTCGTTGAGGCCATTGGTGATCACACCGCGTTCCTCAGTTGACGAGAAGTCAGGGAACTAACATGGGGTCCGCAAGGCGCGAGCAGGGCTCGTATCACGCTGCTAGTGTAGCTCGCCTTCCTCGTCATCCCATGGGGAATAAGAGGTGTCAGACTCATAGTTGACCACATCTACAACGAGGCCACTCGAGCGCGACGTTTGTGCTCATCGAGCCTAGGATTTACATCCCCCGGTGCCGCGGACGCACTGTCCGACATGGCACCGCATGCGGGGGACGAAATTGGGCTCTGCCCGTGATCGCTGCCAGAACCAGCGAGACTTGATGGTTTTTGTGTCGTGGACACAGAGCTCATTGACCAAGGAAGTTGTTAAACTCCAACAAATTGAGTTGCAGTATCTAACGGACACGCGAGCCTCGTTGAGGCAATAATTGATTGGGACTGTAAATGCTCTCAATCTTAATGGGGGAGGGTGTAGCGGGGTCACACGAATCCTAATAACAGGGGTGTGTGTCACACGAGATGTTCATGATGTGACCACACACCCAAACAAGAATACGGTACGGGGCTAGGTAGCCAGTAGTTATGCACGTATTTATATATATTTAGTAAAATCTAAACTTTGGTTCTTGTAAAGAACGAATGGTCGGTGACTTAAAGTACGCTTCCTCAAGCTTTTTGCTACGGCGGCCCCGCTGCAACATGTAGCTGACCGGCTTTCACATTACCCAGAGCGTCATACTTGGAGAAAAAGGATAATCATCTAGTCATTTTTGGAGACGATCTGGTGACAACGTTGCTACGCGCAACGACAGATGACCTGTAAATTTGACAAATGGCTTAGATCTCAGCAGGTTTACCAGATACACGACAGAGGCATAATTTATGCAAGCAGCTCTTTGCCATTAGCAATGTATTTCTCTCTGCCGCCATTACATGTCAAGACTCAAACGAGAATACGCGTTCAGGCACACCAGCAGTTGCCTGGAGGAAAACACAGCCTATGACAAAATCTGAAGCACCTCAGACGACTCGTAACGAAGAAGTACTATGATTCTGTACATTGAATCCTGACAATTTCGGTATAATTGAACGAGATTGACATTACACAACAATGTATTGCGAGTATCAATAATTCCCGAAACCGGTATCTAAAAAATGTTGGAACAACGAACAGGAAGAGTCCATTGGAATGCAGCATGCTAGTCGCTTGTCAGGAAATGACGGCACTTTATTTATGGTGAAACGTATATATATATATATTATGAGTCTCGTAGCAATCACTCTAAACACATATACCCATGAAATAGCATAGCTAAGTTGCTCTAAGATCTATAGAGGCTCTCGGCCCCGCTCCTAAGCGGAGTATACAAGGCCGACCTTTGAGCACTATAAACGCGGGCTTTTTGAGCTAAAGCTTACTCCGTCCAGAGTGAACGACAACCCCGTTGCACTTATAGTCAATTCATGACCGAGTCGTGAAATAACTGGTACCTCCACGAAGATAAACATGAAATGCTCCAGTTTTGTTTTGTGACGGGGTTACACGTACCCTGGTTTGAAGCGGTGGGTCACAGAAGATGGTGTGACCACACAATGATGTGGCTACGCCGTAACAAGAAGCAATTGCGTGGCGAGACTACCAGTAGTCATGCCTCTTAATTAGGTTCTACTATATATAGGAAAACCTACAGATGTAGATATAGGCGGATCTGCCGCAAATAAAACAAAAGAAACATAGTTTGCATTTTGAACGGAAGAATTTATTTTGTCTTAAGGTTGTAATTACTCTTGGAGTAAGCCTATTGCGATCAGCTATACTCGTACAGGTTCTAAGTATAGAGCGTAAGGTTGGTGACCTCAGCTTAGCTTCCTCTAAACAGAAGAGCTACGGCAGCTCCGCTGCTCTTGATAGCACTTGTAGTCAGTCTACACTTGAGTCGTTACGACTATTCAATCTTTCTCAGAGCAAGCAAGGCGGGTATAAAAAGCAGATGTCTCTGCTTGGCCCTGAGGGCGTGCAAGTCCTTGTTTCAAAAGATCTGAAGCGATCAGCGCGCGCCTAGAGGCGTTTTCAAGCTATGAAAATGCTCTGTTAGAGCACCTAAAACTGAAGATGTTAGCGTCGACAGTGTTCATGAATGATGACTCCTCCCGACCCAGGCCGCTCATGGTGAGCGTTAAGACCATCCAGGAGATAAAGAGAATCTCCAACTCTGGGTGAGAGAGGCCGGGATGGATATGGCGTCCGACATGCTCCAGACCGAGCAACATCGCGTTAGGCTAGCTATCTTCAAACTCGGCGGTCGAGCGCGAGAATGGAGATTGTTGTAAGCGTAAGCAATACGCCACGTGCTGTCCGGCTTCCGCACACAAAATGTGGGTGTCGAATGGGGAGACTTGCTCTCACGCATCATTCCTGCGTCGTGCTTTGCGCGGGAAAAGGCGTCAATGCCGTCGCATTGCTCTTTGGGCAGTGGCCATTGACGTGATACGCAGTATTTGGTTCTCGGAACCAGGTCGATCTAATAACGCACGCCTCGGTCCGGAGGTAGGACCGATGGCGGGTCTTTGATGACGACGTCTTAAATTACCTCGCCAAAGGATAGTACGGATCCAAGGGATCCTTCAGGACAGATGCTCCACTTCGTGTGTTCACCACCCTCCTAGTGTCCTCCAAGACAGCTTCAGCTAGATGCAATGACGGTTAATCTCCTCGTTCGGTCGTATGATGACCATCTCTGCTATATTGCCTGTCTTTAAGGCACCGCCAAACTCTCCGAAGGACATCTTGATGAGCTCGACAAGAGCATCCACCGCGTGAAGTGCTCGAGGGTATCGTCGCCGTCTTCCTCTGCCGTCATACCCTGTCTACCAGAGTTTGAGGTCTGAGACCTGGTTATATTAAAAGCTTAACTCTATCCTACACATTCATTCTCTGCAGTCTTTGAGACGACGCTCCGTCCACAGTTTACCGGACCTTGTAAGGTCGTGGCCAAGCGAGCCTTTGCATATACGCCAAACCTTCCGAAACGGATGCGCACGCAACCAGTGTTGTATGTGGACTTGGTAAAGCTATACCGGGATCTGGCGCAAGTAAACGCGGAAGCGTTAGCGTCGCTCTGGCGCCACAGTCGCTTAACCACTCAGAAGCTGGACCGGCAATTAGTTTTGAACATGGAGTGCAACGATGTCCATCTCCAACGGCGCTAGGCGCTCCAACGTCGCACGAAGTGACGTATTCGTCAGCTCGACAACCAGGAGCCGTAGTCCTCGACTTGAGGCAATCGGTGTAGAAAGTGCTACAAGATCGCTAGGTCTTCCGCACAGCGGTAGGTGACCCCAGCATGATGCTCAGCGGAGTCTTGATCGCGACGGACCTTATCCTCAAGAGCTCGAAGGGCATCGCGAGTCACCGAACGACGATCGACCAAGTCGTCATCTTCCGCCGCTTACTCCTCTCGAAGATAATGGTGGTGTCCACTATCACGCAGAACGTCTTGTGGGTTGAAGTCATCGACAGGGGTCAAAGCAGTATCTTGTGAAGTGGCGGGGATAACCCGACTTCGAAAACTCGTGGGAATCTGAAGTGCCACTTCGGCAAGACTGACTAGACGTCGTGGACGCTAATGATCATAGGAATTATGATGTCCCGCGTCGTCGTACGCCCCGCGCTTCTCAGCAATAGCCAGTTAAGATGAACGGCCATAAGCTGAGCTCAAGCTATGACCCTCAGTTGCTGTGGTTGTACACTGTTCCGTATGAGAGACCACAGAGCTCGCGGGAGCGTGATAGATTATTCATGAGTCGCAGGGCGACAATACGCAGTAAGTCGGCGTTGCACCTTGACTTTGGCACACTCAAATTGAGGATGGCGTTCTACGCGCATGCCCACTTCCTTGCGGCTTCGCTGGAAGTTAAACATGGAAGAAAGTTTCCGGTGCCGCTGCAACGATCAAATGATCACGTCTTTCGCATCTTTGCCTCATCGAGGTCATTGGTAGTGATACCACTACCTTCGGAATCCGAAAGTTTGAGAAATGGACACGGTGTCCGCAAGGTTTGGACAGAGCTTACTTCGCGTTGCGCTGCAGGGGTACTTGCCCTCTTCTTCTTCCCTTTCTAGGAATGGAGTATCCGACTCGTAGTCGACTTCCTCCAAATCCTCGACGAGGTGATCCATCGTCCGTGGCGGGCGCGGCGGTCGGTCGGGAGTAGACAGCACATCTGCGTTCTTGGTCGCGCGAACTTGTCGCTATTAATGTACTGCGCGGTAATCGTTTACCGAGAGCTTAGACTGCGCTTCCGTTGAAGCCGCGGACGTGCTGTCCGAAGTTGCACCGCGTAAGAATGTTTTGCTCGCGGGCGTTTCGGAACCAAATATATTGAGTCTCTTACGTGTCTTCGACACAGGGCTGTTGAGCAGGGAAATTGTGAAGAAGGTCCTGGTGATGTTGCAGTGTCTTCAACATGCGAGCCTCGTTCGAGGAGACAGTTGAATTTGAACTCAGATGTTCAGAATCTTGATGAGGGAGGTTTCCCGTTCCCTGGTCAGAAGGGTGTGGCTCACACAAGATGGTTCAATCACAAAATGGTGTGGGATACACAATACGGTGTGACAACACAATGGTGTGGGACACGCTTAAACAGGAAGTCAGTACGGCGGCTAGACTGCCAGTAGTTATAAGTTTAATTTAATTTTACTATACAATAAGAAAAACCTAAAAAATATAGGTGGCTTTTCCACCAAAACAGTACGCAAAATACAGTTTACATTAAACGGAAGCGTTCAGTAGCCTTTGGTTAAGGTCGTAATTACTCTTGGATTAAGTGAAACACGATCCGCTAGACTCGTACTGGTTCAAGTTATAGAACGATGACCACCGACCTTAACTAAGCTTCCTTTAAGCAAAGGAGCTACGGCAGCCCCGCTGCTGCTGTCTTATTCCAAAAGTTATTGTTACCATTGTAGCTTTCATGTTTATCCCCGGAATCTATTTTCTTCATCTGCAGCCAAAACTACCACGAATGGTTTTGTCAATTCCACCTTCTCGATGATTTCGAGGCTTTGGGTTTTGCAAAATTGCTGTCCCTCCCTCCTCCCTTCTTCTGAGCGGCGTCACAGCTTGCAGACATCTCTCAACACTATCAAAAAAATAATATGTGGAAACGATAAACGAGAAATGCAATACGCTACGTCAGCAACCTTCGGATGAGTCCGCACTAGGCGGTCTAGCTCAAGGTGCGGGCTATTGAATATGAGAGCTGTTCTGACCAGATCGTGAATTATTACGACTGAGTAATTTTGTAAAGATATGATTGTATCAATATGAATCAGGCACAGGAACATAATCATTTTTCCGAAATTTTTCTTCAAGTCAACTGGCTCACGGCCACATCAAGCATTTCTTCACTACAACGTCCATCACACGATGAGGAGCGGTAGATACTACCACTGGCTCTTTAATATGAGGAAGACTCGGTGAGAAAGCGTAGTGTGGGTAATGTCATGGCCGTCAAGGATGGGAGCTTTACAACCGAGATGTGGCTAATGAACAACGCCAAGAAATCTTGTATCATTGCACAAGGCGCTGAAATGCAACATCAGATCAAAATTAGGTCGACCACGAGTGCTGTGGAGAACACTACGTGATTTTACAATCGCTCGACACTGCAAGATCTTGTGACAAATCGACGAGTCACGACTTCAAGATAAAAGCTAGTACTCACATGCAAAACATTAAGACTCTTTTGGCGAACCAGCTGTGGGTCCCCAGCCTAAGAAAGAACCAACACACAGGTCGCGCCGGCAGGTGGTATTTCATCAGCAGTCTAGCATCGAATATAATTTGATCTCATCGATCAAATACAAAGCACATCGCGTCGATTAAAGTCAAAGAAAGCTACATGAGAGATTAGAAGCTGCAGAAAAAGAAGCCTACGGAGAAAGCGTTTCCTGAAAACGTTTTAGGTAGACGAGGAGATATTCGAAAAGGTGATGCTCTACGCAAGACGGTAGATTTCAGTGCATATATTTAAATTGAGACCGGATTGTTTGTATAGAGTGGGACTGTCCCGTTGGAAGACGTTCCAGCAGTAATGATGTGGTATTTGCAGCGGGAGGACGATAGGCAGGTTGACTGATGGACAGTGGTGCCGCACCCCACATGGCCCCGCACGGGAAATATTTGTCCAAATACAAAGACCTTGAGATAACCATCTAGGTAAAAATTGTAGCTGGTATAAAACTACTCGTCAGAAGAACCGCCACGGTGAAAATTGACCGGTTAGGGTGGAAAGGGGATCTGCATGGTTAAAGCTCTATATATCCTAGGACTTGAGAGAAGATTGTTGTCGGTTGGCAAGCATGCAAAAAATAGTATGAGTGTGGTGTTTGCGCTCTTCGTATGTCATCTGGAAGAGAGAATAGGCGATTGCATCTGGTTTAAGAATCGTTAAGGCGTACATGCCCGACTGTAAGTGGAACTCGCAAGTTACGTGTAGTATCCCACGGCTGACATTCAGTGGGAGCTTTTGCATGTTCGCATGGTACACCCAGATAAAAATGCTTCCCTCAAGACGCAGCGTTAGGAAAAAGGCATATCATGGATCAAGCAAGAGACAGAAACATTTTGTGCCGGGGTTTTGAAGGATATATAGAGCCACGGCATATTGCTTGCGTTTGATGAGAAAGACGACACGTGTTCTGAGGCGCATTCACATGGGTATAATGTGTCCGATGCGGATTCTATCGGAGACAGGTTCGAAAATTTGTCCTCACTTTTGTGAATGATTTTTCAAGATTTGTCGCAAACTCCTCAATCAAGAGCCAGAATGAAGTATCTGGCGAGTTCAAAGTTTTTGGGACTCTTACAAAAATCGACAGTATCTTCGTCTCAAAGTCTTGAGATCCGACTTCAAAATTCGTTAACAAAACGATGGTAGACGTATGTCGTCAGAGCGGCGTCTGTCCACCAACATTGCGTCCCATAATAGCCCTTTGCAAATAGGGTGGCTGAACAAGACTATCATGAAAATTGCCCGCCGTATGCTTGATACAAATTCGTTCAATCTGAATGATGGGCGAAAGCAGTTAACACAGCAGTTTATATGAATTTTTACTTGACGAAGCTCATCCCGACATCTCGCCGTATGATTTAGCTTTCAAGATGAAGCTTCGGGCGGATCACAAACGCGTGTTCGAATCCCAGGGTTATGCTCATGCTGACAATGCAAAGAGAATAAAGCTCGAGCCCAAAGGTTTTAGATGTATGTGTCTCGGTGATGCGAAAAATGTCAAGGGTTATGGCGTGTTGACTCGAAAAATGCCCAAGTTGAAGTGACCCGCTTTTGGAGGATGGATGAATGTGAAGTCGGCGGTATTCATGACACGCATGCACTACAGTTATACTTGACCGTCGGAGTTACACCGTCGGAGTGACAAAGGACAGTGATGATGGTTTGCTCAAAACCAACTGAATCAACAGTCAATTCGGTTTTTTTCGGAAACTGTCAGAAATCAATCATTGATGTCGAAGTGGACGATAGATAGTAAGTGTACACCAAGTGTCAGCATATAACAGCTAATGCCTTCCGAGCGTTTTGATGATGACAGGTTAGAGGTAGCGAAGCGTTGTATATCCCTTTAAACACATCAAGAATATTGTTTGGTGTTTCGGCCTGAAGTGGAACAAACAAGACAAAGACGCGACCTGATGCTCATGTTATGAAACGACTCAGGTGATGAATAGACCTGATGGCCCACCGACTCCGAAACGTGCTAGGATATACGAAATTGACCTTATTGCCAATGCTGTTCTTGCTTACATGGTGATAAGTGAGGATGACACGGGCTTGCCAGCTTCATATGATCAAACAACGGCAAGCGATGATGCAGCGAAGTGGTGTGAAGTTATTGAAGCTGTGCCTCGCTTCCATGAGCAAAACCAAGAATGAATACCAATTGCACAATTGGATTACAATGGGTCTTTACTAAGAAGCGTGATCAAATGACACTGTTGTACGGTATATGGCACGACTTGTCTCGAAGGGTTACAAAAAAATTATAAGATCGATTTTTCTCGAGACTTATTCCCAGTCGAGACTTATTGCCCCGTTGTTTGCATGATGTCAATTTGGATGTTACTTGCGGTGTGTGCCGAATGCATACACCAAATGGAACAAATGGATGCCGATATTGCTTTATCAACAGTGCTGACTGCAGCGGGGCTGCCGTAGCTTTGCGCTTGAGGAAGCGTAAGTTAGATCACAACCTTTAGTTCTTTACAAGAACCACTACGAGTGTAGCGATCGCAATCCGCTACATCCAAGGGTAGTTAGAACCTAACTGAAGGCGAATTCGGTTTAAATTTAAAACTGCATTTTATTTATTTTTATCTGCGGCAAAGCCGTCTAATTTTAAATGCATAGATTTTCCTAAACATGTATAGTAAAATATCTTGAAGTATAAACATTTCGAGTTTGTTCGTAAGGGGAAAAATCAGAGCGATTACTATTCATCTCTTGTTTATGCTCTCTAAATTATCTCAGATAAAGTAGCACTGTCAAAATTTACGAATTACGGAAATCGGAAATCGACTGATGCTAACGCCAAGGTACATTTCTGGAAACTGTAGTAATCTTCAACATGAACACTTGCGACCAGGTTTTACATTTTCAGAAATAGTGCAGATAACCATCTCTTTAGGGACCCTCGTGTTAAAATATAATTATAACTGATAAATACCTGTAACTTATAAACCTGATTTATGATGGGAACGAACCTACTCCCACGCTATTGTGGTTGCAAAAATCTCTTGCTGGGGCTTAACCACTTAACAATATTTTTCTAAATAATCAGGATATGATGCTGAGGACTTCGATCATCACTCTATGTAACAAGTGCCCTTTCCTGAATATAAAGCACTTGCCTCAAAGCTTCAA
>NW_020189786.1:470261-477232 GCF_900000015.1 Plasmopara halstedii
GCCCCGTTACAGTAGCTGTAACGGGGATACACGTACCCAGGTAACAGGGGGGGTGTCACACCAGATGGGCATGGTGTGACTGCACCCAAATAAGAATACGCTATGTGGCTGGGTAGCCAGTAGTTATGCATGTATTAAGATTTCGCTATATATATTACAGAAAATCGATACATTTAAAATTAGGCGGCTTTGCCGCAAATAAAACAAACAAATACAGTTTAAATTATAAACAGAATTTTTTTAGCCTTGTTTAAGGTTCTAACTACTCTTGGAGGTAGCGGATTGCGATCCGCTATACTCGTACTGGTTCTTGTGAAGAACGTAAGGTCGATGACCTAAATTACGCTTCCTCTATGCGCATAGCTACGGCAGTCCCGCCGCATTTACCGTCACAATTTATAAAAGAAGGCTGGTTAATATACCGGCTATGATATTTCCTATCTCTTGGGCACGATCCACGAGTTCTGGCGGGTGGCTCAAAATTCAAAGAACGTAATAGGACTGATTAGACATGCACAAACTCGCAATTTCGGCATTTGAGTAGACCTATGATAGAAACGCCTAGTTTACGAAGATACCGTTTGTACTGATTCTTGCGCGTAATCTCCTAGCTCGGAGATCTTTAGCACGACAAATGGCTGCCATGTTCTCAGCGATGCCGAATCCGTGGCCATTCCAACCTTCCGATAAGATTTACCTTGTTTGCCCTCGAAGGTCTCTTGTTGAGACAGGAGGGATTTCACTATATTATACATTGTGGGGACCGATATACAACTGGTTGAAGCGTTTCAGGAGGTCGCACGCTCATAAATTCAGACGAGCACAACCCGCATGACAAACTTGAGACAGAGTCTTGGCTCGCGACTTGTGTACCTGAAATAGATAACTTCGTCCTCACAGATGATATAGACTGATGCCGAAATCGTGATTGGATTGACGCCAAGCTCAACATGTTCACCGCACAACTCGCACAGAGGAAACTCTGAGTTTCAGAACTCATTCAACGCAAAGGATATAAGATTATCGGCTGTAGTTCAATTACCATGTTCTCAATTTTTTGTGTTCATGTAGAAATTAAGCTTGCTAGAATGAGACTAAATATACATCTGTTTTACTATCTGAAACATCAAATCACTCTGCAAAGCATTGTGCGAGGCCTACGTGGGCTAGCTGCTCGCATGTCCCATAAACTAGTTCTGCTCAAAATGCCATCACTTGCATACGTACCATTACAAACCATGATACCTCAATGTACTTCAGAGCTTCCTTCAAGCGTACAATGTGTGCGTACTTTATACCCTAATAGATTACGTACCTTAATTCAAATTGTCCAATTGCAGTTGAAAATATTGCTTCTCATCTAGAAATATTAAAATGGTGTTGATCAAACTGTCAGTTTCGTTGGAAAGCGCGGGAACTTAATTCAAGTCACTTCCCATTTGCCGCCAAACGTACGAGGTCGTCAATAAATTTCTTGTCTACGTCATCTTTACTGCCACCTCACACAATACTTATGGCTCCTGCTGACATTCTCGTGGCCTCTCCATCGAATGGTATCGTCGGACTTGAAATGTGCTCGGCCACACCGCCTGACAACTGCAAGTCACCACACGCGCCTCGGCTGCTCCAACACGCAGGTCTTCGTGCACTCAAACAAATTGCAGCAGACGACTCCGATGTAACAAAATCACATGAAGCAACAACTACAATGACCACGTCACCGAGAGATTTGAAGTGCAAGCGGAAATTTCATTCACCCACGACGTCTGGTAAGCGTTACTGCGCATCGTCCGTTTAACGGCAAGATAAGTATAGGGCTCATGTGAACACTTTGATTGAAAACAGCAGGAAGTTTAGATAATGAAGACTCCGAAACAAGTCCTGACGAGCTTGAGGACTCGCAGCCGTCACCACCTTTGTCTGAAGACGCCGAGGAGAAGCCCAACACGCCATCAATTAAGTGCTTCGTAGCTAAAGGAAGAGATCGTAAACGACGGAAAGTAGACGTGATTGAAAGTGCGCTGAAGCGTTTTCATGACGAAAAAGCCGATCCTCCGCGTTGTGTTGAGTTTACAACTGTTTGTCATCCCATAAGTAAAAGTAAACGACAAGCGCCGAAACAGATGCGTGTACAGATTGGTGTGTCACTTGCACAAGGTGCACGTGCGTATATGGAAGATCGATACTCGGTTGTTGAGCGTTTGTTTATAAATGAAGAAGATAAAGACTTTTCGCCAAGCTTGTTGGCAATTTACGACGGACACAATGGCGCGTATGCATCCGAGTATGCACGTCGGCGCTTTAAGGATCTACTTAGTGAGTGTGAAGAGCTGATAGAGATTAGTCGTCGCGCTCAGCTTGCAGAGATGACGGAGGCTGACGTGAAGTCAATTCGCGAGCTATTAGTAGACGCATTTGCGACTGTGGACGCGGAAATTCTGCAACGCACTATCATATTGAATAAACGTGACGGATCAACGGTATTACTGGGTCTTTTAGTAGGTGGAAAGCTTTTTGTGGCAAATCTTGGCGACTCGCGAGGCATTTTGTCCCAAATTGACCACAACGAAGAGGTGAAAAAAGTGTCCAGTGTCATACGGCTTTCTGTTGATCATAAGCCCGATCGTAGGGAAGAGACAGAACGTGTGGAAGAAGCTGGAGGAAAAGTGATATTTTCGGGATGCTGGCGCGTAGCACACGATCAAGTTTCATTGCGTTTAGCTATAAGTCGCTCATTGGGTGACCACCCTCTGAAATTGAATTTACCGGAGTCGTGCTTAGCTCCTCTTGTCTCAGTAGTACCGGATATCCGAGTGCTGAACGTAGAAGCGGCCGGCGAGTATCTCGTTTTTGCCAGTGATGGTCTCTGGGACCGTCTGAGTGACGATGACGCTGCCGCAATTGTGCATTCTAAGGTGGCGGAGTTTTGCTGGTCTGAGGAGTCAGCAAGTCCCACGAATGCGACGAAAGAAGCCCTTCAGTTTGCTGCAAATGCCCTTGTGGAAGCTGCGCTTTTAAAGCGTAGCATGGACAATATCACGGCCATGGTTATATTATTCTCTCAAGTGTCTGACGAAGAGGCTTAAGCTGAAGCAGACTTTGGATCATTCGGTGCTGATTCGTGCGTTAACTTCAGAGAATAAGCTCTTTATTTTTAAGGTAGTCGAGTCGTTAGTATCTGATCCTATCTGCGGCAAGTAGTCATTTTTTAACTTATATTGTAAAACTAGTAACATTACACTTGTAATCCCTTTACACAGCATTGACCGTGCCTTTTAGCTCTACTTCATCAGTTGGCGAGCAATCATTCACCCTATGATCTTCACGAACTGTGCCCAAGTCATCGTCATCACCATCCACCTCCGCGTCCTCAGGTTTTTTATCCTTGACATTCTCACCATGTCCTAGTAAGTTAAAGTCTAGTTTGTCCACAATTTCCTGCGGATCCGTCGCTGGGATCAAGAAGAGAAAGAAAATGGGCACCACTTTTAGCGCGCTGCGCAGGATTATGGCAAGCCACAACATATCGTAATCATCCTTAGCGATGCCCAACCACGCACAAACAAGAGCCCCCCAAAACTCGCTCACACTCCGAGAAAAGTTTGAAATGGACATTAAAAGTGCAAACAGCGTACCCTCAATACCCTTTGGACAGAGCTTAGCACAAAGTACCATCATTGGCATCGTCTTTAGACGACTAATGACGTCTGCAATCACAGCATCACCCAAAACAAACGCCTTGTCTGGTATCCCAATATTCAAATTTGCGCGCGTGACCAAAACGATGTCTAAGAGCGACACAATGGCTAGACTGAGCTGCGCAATGAAAAAAATGCGCCGAAACGGCATATCTTTAAAGCAAGCATTGTATAGCATGGTTCCAACCATTAAAAACATGAATCCAAATGCCGATACAGTTCCTAAAAACTCGGGGGTAAATTGCAGCACATCCGTTGAAAAGTAAAAAAACACTTGCGAGTATCCAGGGCTGATAGCACCGGACAAAAAGACCCACAGCGCACACATCCAAATAACAGGCGTGCCAATTGCACCTTTAAGCTGTGCTACTTGCCTCCTTGCTGAAGTCTTCCAATGGCGCTTATTCACCGTCGTTTTAGCCTCATGCATAAGTGTGGAGAGGACGAAAATGGTCAATGGACCGATGGCTGCGATCCCAAAGACACCACGTACTCCTAGCTTGTGCGTCGCTGGACCAGACATTATCGATCCTAACACACCACCTACAGACATAGAAACCCACGATACAGATTGCAAGTCGTTGGCACCATACTTTGGATCTAATCGCGACATTTCTACAACTCTAGCATCTATTACCACGTCGATCACAGCTGCTGACAAACTATTAAGCATGAGCACTAGCACTGCACCGATTGGACTAATGATAAGATCAGGAATCGCAAAAATTATCGTTGCGATCGTGCCAATAGCACTGCACAACATCATGTACGACTTGCGATGGTACCCACAGAGCGGCAAACTGTCCGAGATGATGCCGTAAAAAGGTTTGATACCCCACGGTACCATCATGACTGTCAGTAACGACTGCGACTCAGTCGGTTGCAACTGCAGATTGTCTTTAAAAAAGAAGTTGATAGCAAGAGCGCTAAAGCTTGTGAATCCTTGAACAGCGTACACTGTACTCACCAGCAGCAAAAATGACAAGCCAAAAGTATGTTGCAGTCTTCGAAGCCAGTCGCTAAATTCTTGCAGTCTTGAAAGTTTTTCAGTCTTTTCGTCGTTTTCGTCATTATTTCGCTCGTGCAAACTATTTGGCTCGTAAGAAGGAGAGAGCGCTACAGTTTGTAATTTCGCATTGACGATGTTCGATGAGAAAGTATCAGTGGAGCTAGCAGTTGATGCAATTGATGGAGATGTTGGTGCAATGGATAACATCACGTCACATTCATCATCCTGCACTCCGAGACCGCCAAAATTTGAGCGTGGTAGCCGCTTACGCGGAGACACAACGGTGGTGGCTGGCATAGAGCCAGAGTTACTAACGGTTATTTTCAACCCATAATTTTTTCTAAAAGTCCAACGCTGCATTTGTCAAAAATTAATAAACAAAAAAACACATGTCACGCTAAAATTGTTAGCGAGCGAGATTTGATTTTTCCTGTATTTTCGTGAAACTGTGAATTAACGTTGAGTGGTCCAAATAGAACCCCTTGCCTCTTAGAGTCCAGTCGACGTCTTGATCAGATTGACTCATATTGTAGGTACTAGGCAATGTTCCCCGCTTTCCCGAAGCATTCTCGACAATGGCACGCCGCAACTCAATTCAACTCGGCACCAAGCAAGAAATATCACATCAATTCAGGTAGGGGGAGGCAATGTACCTTCATAAGCGGGGGCCCCTTCCGTTAAGATACTTGACGTGGTTAGGGCTGCCATCCGAAAGTTGCGGCGTAAACGTGATGTAAATCTGACGGCAAAAATCAGAAGTACCTTGTTGATGGTCATTGAGTCGCCAACCTCATGGCCAGCTTGGTTTTTCGCATCGCCGCAGGACCAGTCTCACTATTCTGATTGATGAAAACTCATTCCGCGAGTGATTTCCTACATGCGGTCAACTGCAAGGGATGCGACAAGGGTCTTCGTATAGTACGCGAGAGCCATATCCGTCGATCACACCGGTGCATGTGATGTCGTTGTTCGATCGATGGAATTTGCGTCGACGGAAATTCTGTGCAAGCTTCTCCAACAACTCCTACTTGCCGTTCGGCTTCCGAACACAATAGATGGGTGTCGAATGGGGATACTTGCTCTCACGTACCGTCCCTGCGTCGTGCTTTGCACGGAAAAAGGCGTCAATGACTTTGCACTGCTCCTTGGGCAGAAGCCATTGACGTTTAAACAACACTTGGTTCCCGGAACCAGGTCGATCTCATGACTGACGCACACCTCGGATCGGTCCTACCTCCGGACCGAGGTGTCGTACAATGACCACTTCGGCCAAATCGTCTTCCTTCAAGGCACTGCCGAACTCTACAAGGGACATCTCGTCCAGCTCAAGAAGAGCATCTACTGCGGGCATAGCCTCGAGGCGGACGTCTCCATTTTTTCTCCCCATCGTACCGTTGACGAGGGTGTATAACTGTGCACCGTCATCTACGGTAGATACACCCTGAATCAGGGTCGACGCCCGGCGTCTTGCAGCCGGCATACGGCATCGCTCCCGCCTCTGTACAGAGGCTATATGTCTCGGTGAGACCAGGGTGAACACGCACTCCGCGTCGTCCGTTGTCACCCTCACTTTCCGCTCCTTTGGATCCCCGATGTTCTCTACAACATCCGGCAAAGAACTGCCAATCCTGCAGTCTTCGTCCAGTGGATAACGTGCCACTCCACGCGCATCTGAAGGGCGTGTCCAAGATGCATCGGACTCTGTCCGACCACGCCATCAATGGCATGCAGCGATTGCTTCGCACCGAGAGCAGTGCTCAGTGGTTTACGTGCCACTCCACGCGCATTTGAAGGGCGTGTCCAAGATGCCTCGGATTCTATCCGACCATATCACGCATGACATGCAGCGACTGCTTTGATACTCGAGCAGTACTCAGTGGTTTTCATGCCACTTCACGTGCATCACGGGGTTCTCGCCCTCGATGCCTCAGCCCTTGACCGACCATATCACGCATGACATGCAGCGACTGCTCCGAAATTTAAGCCGCGCTCAGTGGGTTACGTGCCACTCCACAATCAGTCCGTGTGCCACGCTCGGGACTCCTGTCCAATACACCGTTGGTGTCTACCAACTCGGACATTTTAATGTCTAACACGTTGACCGTTTCGGCTCAGTGCTTTCGCCAATATCGCTTTTGTCTCCTAGCAGAGGTGCGTTCGTGACTCGCCAAAGCTCCACCATGAGACGTGCGCATAGCGCCAAAGATCTTTGACCTCCAATCAATCCATGGCTCATGGTGTTCCAACCATGCCATTCTTAGGAT
>NW_020189786.1:477242-477590 GCF_900000015.1 Plasmopara halstedii
AACGCTCCTTTTCGTGAAGCTTTGGGTGCCTTTATGCATCTCATGACTGCAACCTGACCGGATATTGCGTTTGCTGCTGGGTACGTCTCTCGTTTCATGGAGAACCCTCAAGTTGAGCACTGGATGGCGGTCAAGCGCATACTTCGTTACCTTCAAGGAACCAAGTCGCACGGACTTTGCTTTAAGCCAGGTGACCAAGTAGATTTCCGAGGCTACTCTGACGCAGACTGGGCTGACGATCACTCCGACCGCAAGTCGACTTCGGGCTACGCATTTATCTTGATGGGTGAACCTGTTAGCTGGGGAAGCAAAAAGCAGACAAGTGTGTCGCTGTCTACAAGCGAGGCG
>NW_020189786.1:477600-477780 GCF_900000015.1 Plasmopara halstedii
AGCCTTCACTTGCGCCGGATCCCGGTACGGTTTAAGCAAGCTTACATAAAACAACGAGTGGGTGCGCCATGTCTCCGGCCTCATTTTTTTCAACATTTCTTCTTTCGTTTCCGTCTGCATATTCCTTCTGCATGTCTTGGCTTTCAGCCATCACATCGCGATCGTGTCGTAAGAGACTTA
>NW_020189786.1:477790-477982 GCF_900000015.1 Plasmopara halstedii
TCGTTTCGACTCCTGCTACTCTTCACTCCGCACTCAAATTGTAACAGCTTATGAGCCCAAGTACCATGTCCTCCGCACAAGTCGTCTCGGCCAAATTATCCATCGACAAGTTCAACGGCGACAATTACGCGACATGGAACCGCTACATGCGTGGCGTGTTCCTGACCAAGTCGGTCTGGCATGTGGTCAAAC
>NW_020189786.1:477992-478178 GCF_900000015.1 Plasmopara halstedii
ATTGAAGATCGCCAGTATGTCCAATATGACCACTGCGCGTGTACCAGTATTGTACCAGTACAACACTGGTACAATACCGGTTTGGTATCTTATGTATATTGTGTGGTACTCACTGACTGGCTACAGTTAATCAGGAAGCTAGTATAGTGAGTCTAGTATATAAAATGAGTGGCTTAGAGGTAGCAA
>NW_020189786.1:478961-479096 GCF_900000015.1 Plasmopara halstedii
GCGGTATAGCAACTGTGTTGCCTTCTAATTGACTGTGATAGTATCAGATTTTTTTGTCATATTGTTTATAGGAACAGCTCAAATATTTTTCAGCCATTGTTGGATGTTCCGAGAGCCGGATAGACCAGATTTTGT
>NW_020189786.1:481458-481643 GCF_900000015.1 Plasmopara halstedii
TGCTAGTGCTCACGTTGTTGCTTGCACATTAATTGTTGCTTTGCATCTCGACTCTGTTGCATTTGTTGCTCTTGTTGCAACAATACTCGTGAAGTTGTTTCAGAACAAAGAAATCGGATCGTGATCGAAAAGTGCGTGCGATCCAAATACGCTTCACAAATAAGCTCGAACATTTTAATTGAGTG
>NW_020189786.1:482616-482885 GCF_900000015.1 Plasmopara halstedii
CATCGCAGCTTTTGGTAGTAGTGTGCTAGTCTGCATTGGGACTGGTAATCATCCTAGCTGCAGATAACAATGTGATAGTCTGCATTGCGATTGTTTCATTACAGCAGTCGTTGATAGCGTGGTGATCAGCATTGCAACTGATATAGCTGTTGATAGCACTTTGATAGACTGCATTGCGATGGTTTCACTACAGCAGCCGTTGATAGCGTGATTATCAGCATTGCAACTGATATAGCTGTTGATAGCAATGTGATAGACTGCATTGCGAT
>NW_020189786.1:497731-497837 GCF_900000015.1 Plasmopara halstedii
TAAAATGCGATTGATCATGTGGAGTTGAGCGATCTCCGTAATGTTGGTGCTCAACTCACGCATCTGCCGTAGAAGCGCGGTGTTGAATGCCATGGGTGCCCTGACG
>NW_020189786.1:497847-498297 GCF_900000015.1 Plasmopara halstedii
TGTTGTTGAAGATGCGCCTCGTCGTGCAGACTAGTGGTGCGAAGGAAGCGTTTCGTCGATCTGCCGCCAACCGGTAGATATCGGTATTACCGGTGTGGACAGGTTGATTGCGCAAGTTGTGGTTTCTTGGGTTAGCCAAGTATCCAGTGAAGTATCCAGTGAAGTATCCAGCAAGGGCTATCCACAAACACATAAAAGGTACATATATCCAGTCAAGAATCCAGTAGAATATTCTAGATAGGCTTAGAGGTAGCACTGCGACCTAAGGACCTAAATATACTCACTTTGCATTTTGCCAACAACATACGCACTTGCCTTTACATCAGGTTATAAGCCCAAGCTCTGCCTTCACTGCCCCCGTCACCGAATACGCCTTCGCCATGGACGCTGCTGCCGCCACTACCCCTCGCATCAACAAGTTCGACGGAACGAACTTCCATACTTGGAAGT
>NW_020189786.1:498307-498532 GCF_900000015.1 Plasmopara halstedii
CTATTTACAGCAATATCTGTCGCAATGCTGATCACCACGCTTTCAACGGCTGCTGTAATGAAACCTTTGCAATGCAGTCTACAACATTGCTATTAACAGCTATACCAGTCGCAATGCAGATCACTACATTATCAACAGCTGCTGTAATGAAACCATCGCAATGCAGACTATCACATTGTTATTTGCAGCTAGGATAATCACCAGTCCTAATGCAGACTAGCACAT
>NW_020189786.1:498542-499043 GCF_900000015.1 Plasmopara halstedii
ACCCACGTAAATCACCGGGTGGGTGCGCGTCTGTTTTGGAAGATTCAGCGTGTACGCCAGGCCCGCTTGACCACACCTTGGACGAAGCTTTGTCCTGAAGATAGCAGAGCCTGCATGTGTAGGCCGGTTTTTAGAATTTAATACAACCAGGTCCCCGACCTTAAAGCTTTCCACTTTATGCTTTCCTTTTTCATCTGCATATTGTTTATGCAGGTCTTGGCTTTCAGCTTTCGCATCGCAAACGTGTCGTTGGACACTCAGTCTGGTAGACAAGAAGTTATCGGCTTCTTTACGAATGGTGAGGAAGCTAACATCAGCTAGCCGTTCGGCTTTTCACCCCACGAAGCTCTGAGCCACGGGATGGCGGCGTCATCGGGACGCGAGGGTGAATCAGCCCGATCACGTAGAACGGAGTGTAGCCAATAGACGAATGCACTGCATTTTTCAGTGCAAACTCTACGAGTGGCAACATGGCGCTCCAGCGCCTCGGCGTCTCAGCGC
>NW_020189786.1:499053-505577 GCF_900000015.1 Plasmopara halstedii
AGGCTGAGCCCTGAGTAGAGCTAGACTGATGGTCCGGTTAAGGACAGTGAGGGATAAGTGAGGGCGTCTGGTCCCTCGGCCGTCCTTTGATCGTTTGTTCATTGATCAACAGATTTTAAGGTGATGTTACCATAAATGTTTTCACGTACTTTTAGATTGTATATTAGAGTTGTTTCAGTATAGTATATATTGATAGCTAGGTAAAAATTGAGAAGTCATTACGTCTATAAAAAATAATATAGACAAATTTCAACTGAACTGCACGGGGTTCATACTTAGTTTTGTCTCTCTATGACACGGGGGAAAAGTGAGCGATCAGCCGTTGCGCCAGGAGATGATTCAACCCTTAACCGTACTTGCTCAACAAAACATACTTACACCGGGATTGTTAACCGAGCACTCAATTTACTGGTTTAACATGTTAAACGTTGCTCGCTGCTCTGATGCAGAGTTCCTTCACGCTGATGTTTATGGACTTACCACTCACAGGCAAAACAAAAATTGCGTGAAATGTCTATCCGCGAGCGCTTTCTCAGTCATCACTTCCCGAAGTTATCGCTCGCGCTTGGAACAGCAATCCTGCCCTCCATGAGGGAGGTACCTTGTATTCTTTGAACTGTCAGAAGTGCGCGAAGTATATGACTCATTTTTGCGCACTGCGTAAGAAATCACGCCATCACGCACGTCTGTTGAACTACAAGCCAGCTCAACGAAGCGGATGTCCACCCAATACGTTATCTCAGAATTTATTTCGCAAAATTTTTAGCGATGCAGACCTGAAGTGCCTCCCAGCACCCCCTGCTGTCTCAGCTCAGCTCGTCTTCAAGTGCCATAGACCAAGAGGCTTTTCATGCAGAGTTGTTTGTTTTCTACGTGTGAAGAGCGCACTGTGAAGGACAAATTGTCGTTCTTTGAGGAGGAGGACAGCCGAGGGTGCGTATGTCTTTAGTGGGCACGGAGTCAGGCCAATTTCCTCAAGCGAAATATCAGACTCACACAAGTTGGTCTACTGAAGGTGATCTTCTCTTTATAACAAATATTTGCTGACGGACGTGGTGTACTCGACGGTTTACACGTAAAAGTGGACCGCCCCATGCTCATCAGCAGTGTCGGTGGGTGTCGACTATCCCGCGGCTGGCTTTTGTGAGCATATTAGGTTGAAGCGGCGCGTCGACCGTCTTCGAGAATCTCGGCGTGCGTCCGAAATTGGAGTGAGTCAATTTACAAATCCGGTTTAAGCGGTTCTCAAGCGTACTGCGCGGATTGAGCTCATCTAGCATTTTAGAACCGCAACGCAGATCTAAAGCAAATGGTCGCTCTGCTACAGCGCTGCTCTGTCTACATTTGACTCGTTTGCTCGAGCCCCGGTTATCCAACTCAGATAAAGATGCAAAGACGTATTCGCATCTACATTGGAGTTTCGATAGTATAACTCAAAGTCTTTCATGTTACGACCGTGAATAGTCCAATATAGCTGTCGCAACATAACCGTATAACTCACACCAACAGCATGAGTAGGTAAGTAGACTTCATTTAAGGAAACCTTTTTCTTTACTTCTAATTTGTATGAACTTTGGCTGTGTCTCATATAAATATGTTGCTTTGAATCATAATTACTCTCAGTTACATTGTCGTAGCCGGCGCATGACGCTCAATCGCATCTAGATTATTTATTCGCTTTGATCTTTAGCCACGCTGACAGTTACGATTGAATCCACAAAGTGATTTTCTTGAGGTAGGCCAAAGCATTAATACAAGATGAAGTAAAGCCTGAAGAGGCAAATACTGCGTTATTGAATGCAAACAAGATGAGTGAGAGCTGCTTGATCCAGCGCCGCGGGCTATCTACACAAGTTATGCGGAGAATATCTACCATAACGCAATAAACGCGTGCTGCCCGACTCTCTGTTGCAGATAATCAGTGGCTGATATATCTAAGCTGGTATCTAGCACCTTGAGAAAGTTTTAACAAAACATGAGCCGTCAAGCATGGATGTATTTCCACACAAATGAATACTGACATTTATACTGATGGATTACAAGCACTATGCCGAGTGCCGCCGTATGCGACAAGATATTAGTCCGTTGAGACTCTTCATTGTGCGCACATATGTGTTTACCCCCTTCTACACGATTTGCTACCTATGCATAGTCTCACCAATTCGTTTGTCGCGACTTATCTAAGACAACAGCGACATGTTACCCGTATGCTTTTTGCATTCGAGATCCTCACCATGACGAACTAATCCTCAAAAGCTAAAATGTGAATCAATAGCAGGCCTTGGGATAAGGAACAGCTGTACAGACGTGCAAATAGGCGCTTTGATTACGCGGTATTCAGTTTGTCAAACTACTTGCTTTCCGTTGCTTTTTGCAAAGCGACGCACGTCACATCCGACGCATGCACTGAACGTATTTTTGCTAATCGGCGATTTCATCATTGCGACATGCGACAACTTGACGTTAAAATACATCTGTCACCCTATATGGCCCACACGGCTCATACCGTATCGCAAATGCAAACTCAGCAAACAAGGTCGCCCTGTTGCCTTTCTTTTTGGGAGGTATGTTGACAATTTATGATAGGTATAGATTTTAAATGACATTGATCCTAGCAGGTGCACCCACAAGAACATTCATCATCGAGGAAATACGTTTAATGAACTGGGTAGTTGATCCTCGCCACATCAAGATAGCAAGACTCAAACACGATTACTCTTCATTTCCCATCCACATCTACTCATGATTAAGTGCATTCTATGACAAAGGCTGAAGCGAAACGGATGACATAAAAATCGCCGATCGGTAAATGTCGAAATCAGAGCACACATTATTTTTACAGCTTAAAAAACCGCTTTTGCAGCGTCCCAATATCACTGAAAATTCTTGTCAACATGATTTGTGAGGAGTCGTGCCTTGTCACGTATATATCTTCCTTCAATCTATTGATCTTGGCCCTCAAAGCATAGTTTGCTTTGTAGTTGTACGAGTTGGTGGCCAAGCCATAACATCCTTCAAATTCGTTTGTGACAGAGGCACTGCTCGATCTCCAACAAAGTTATCTGTGCGCGCTTTATCCGCAGGTCTCTATTTACGTCGAATAACATAAAAGGATATTGCCGGCATCAAGGATACACATGTCTACGTTGGCACACTCTAGCACCGCTCGCAAGTGTTAGCCATGGTTCCCCACAATCGATTTCTCTTGCACTGTACAACATTACAGTTAAAATAGGTTTGTGCATGTCCACACTGTGGCCTGAACAGCAGTATCACCAAACGATTAAACCTCGTTGATGCTTTAGACCTTCCCTATGGCATGATGCCGCAGCGAGAGGGAATCGCTGTCGCTCACGAGCTGTTGAAAACGTCCTTCAAACAGGTCAAAAGCGCTACACATTGCAGTCGTCCGTGCTGCTCAGATGATAAAACCAAATTTTTTTGTCACAGTTTACGGGAGTCTACCTCAAGTTTTAGTTGTGGTTATGCCTGCATTTACCAAATATAAACATGCACAAAAAACGCCAAACGCCGTAACCTTTCCGACACAGCAACTTGGCACCGAGTGGATTTTTTTTACCAAGCCTGTATTGCAGAACGTCAATGATTACACACTGTTCTTTAAAAGGGTAATTGTCATCTGTAGGGCTCTAGGGTGCCTTAGGATGACTGATCTACGCCTCACGGCGAGTGATTTTATTGTGGCCTCTATAGAATTTTATCAAGGACAGAGGATAAGCTCAGTCACTTTTAATACGTACCAACCGTACCATTCCGTGAACATTCCTACCAAAAAAAGATTCATTTTTGGACTATACGAACTTAGACCATTTGAGTAAGGAGATACATATACCCGAGGTTTCTCCTACCATGATTAAACAATCTTTCTCTTGGATGCTCCACACAGTGGGCCTATCGCGCGGTAGTACCGACTCAGCGGCACCGTGGCATCGTGATATATCCTCGTGATCGTAGGGACAGGCTTTAATTGCACTTACGCTTCGAACTCACTGGCTCTCGCACGACAAATTGCAAAACCCATATAAATTTAAATCTCAACCGTCCGTGGCAAAGGAGACGCCGGCCCATAGCTTTTTATATCACCCGAAGACACGAGCTATGAATCGAAAGAAAATGTCAACGAAAGCATCACTTGCTTTTTCCCTGATGGAGATTAGGCAACTCATTTACCCATTTCTGTCGGCAACATTAATGCAAAATACGATATAAATTATGTGCAGAACATAGTATTCTCCAAACTTGCAGCGATGTTATTGCTAGTTGCTTCGATTTAAGCTCGGAAATGGAAGCGGCAATGGCTCGCGGTCTCCGGATGAGACAAAAGAGAAAGCTATTCTACATCGTGAATTACAGAGAGTACCTCTGTTAAGACGATACATTATAACTCCAATGTATTTCGTGCAGGACGAGACAGCGTTCCAACAACTAAAGTACTCCAGCTTCACTTTCAAGTTCAAAATAACGTCCTAATTGCACGACATACAAAAAGCTATGCTGTATAGGGCATCTCGATTGCCTTCAAGTGTTATTTATGTTTTCGTAAGTCTCTTGTCGTGCTTAATTGCACGATGCTTAATCGATCAGTATTTTTCATGGCTATACAAAGATCGAGGCATTGGTATCAATAGCTAACAACCGTGGCTGTGAGCCGTACGCATACGAGCTAAAGTCTCTCCTCTTACGACTGATGCCCATCTACCGAGGTACATTAAATCTCAAGCCCGAAGTGGGCCCCTTATGCGCTCTATCCAGTTTGCATCGGGGGTCCACTTCGGACGTGACGTTTCCTCACCTGAATCTAGTAGGAATACCATTTTGGAAGATAGCTTTTCGTAATCTCACTTATAGAGCACAGATGGCACACAAGAAACATCTTCGAGCGTCACGGGGCTACTCGGTAGCTGTGAGACCTCTTTCTTATCCTCTGCAAGAGCTTAGGATTATCACCTCTAGCATACTCGTCAAGATTTTTCCATCCAGCCATCTTGGCCAGAACCTGTACTCACATTCTATGCGACACCCACAGCTTCTTTGTAAGAAGTAGAGCAGATGCGAAAGATGTCGGTGTCAAGCGCCCTTTTCGCAGACCCTCTGTGCATATATCAACCGTTACCGCTCCGGGAGAAGGTCTGATGCCAACTCGTCTAAAAGAATTTTCCATATCTGAAAATATTTCGCTTCTTTTTTTCTCCTATTGACGTGTGGACAAGAAGTTTCGAGAGCACCCGACTACCCGTATTGGCAGTGCAAGCACCAGCGACATATGTCGCTTCATATCTACCCACACGATAAAATTCTCCGTTACCGAGGTACAACAAGTTAATGTCCATTCCCGCGCGTGTTAACTGATTAATGCAATATTTCGTCTCCTCTAGATCATGACGGTCGATTGTTGTTGACGATTACCTAGCTTGACAGCCTCTAGACCGACGGGCTGTTGTTCTTCCTGAAGCATTGCTGAGAATCAAACGTTTTTCATCAGAGGAAGAAAGATTTGTCATCGGGGTCTCAATGAGCTAGTTGCTCAATATCAGCGGCCTCTCGAAAGATCCCATCTGTTCTCCACCGGCGTTCAGTTTAGGCGCTTCTGGAGTGTCGCATCAGCACCATCTTCAAAATTAATTAAGGCCTCCAAGCGATCGATCACCGCATCTTGATATTGGTCAGCAGCTTCAGGATCCCACTGGGGTAAACTGTAGACTTAACGAGCGTGTCTATTTGTCCGAAGACAAGGGCTCGAACATCTTCTGCTCCATCCTCATGGAGTATATAGTCCTTTCACGACTCAGACGTTGGTTAGACTGTGAGTGCTATCAAGTGCAGCGGATTGCCGTGCAGTTCGGACATTAAAACCTCGACTCATAGAAATGCCGAAAACAGAGTAAGAGAGATCGCTAAATCGCTATAAACATCCACGACAGGTTCGAAACTGTTCTTCAACAGCTTCCCATTCCTCCTTTATACCCCTTCACCCACCTTAAAACGAATTTTATGCCAGAGATGCACGCTGCTATTCGTATACTTGCAATCATGATCATTTTAGGTCTGCTGGATGGAGATATACCTTTGTGTGACCGTGTAGATAATGTTGCATCACAAAAAATATTTTTCACTTTGCCTGATGCAGGAATTTCCTTCACAGCGAGGCAGTTATTACAGCGAGGCTGCGGTAGCTTTGCGATTTGAGAAAGCGTAACTTAGGTCACCGACCTTTCGTTCTATACTTAGAACAAGTACGAGTCAGCGGATCGCAATCCGCTTACTCCAAGAGTAAATATTGCCTTAAATCAAGGCTAATTAACGCTTCCGTTTAAATCCAAAACTGAATATATTTATTTTTTATCTGCGGCAAAGCCGCCCAATTCTAAATGTATAGATTTTCCTGAATATATATAACGGATATGAATAGAAGACCTTCTACTATCACAAGCCCCCATCGAATTTATGACAATGTTCTAGAAATAAAAGACCGCTTCGATTAAAAGACCTCTTCAAATAAAAGG
>NW_020189786.1:505587-507060 GCF_900000015.1 Plasmopara halstedii
ACGGTATTCACCTGCTTTTGAGCCGTATAGCTGGCTCGACGATTCGATCGTTTGACCTTGGAGCTTCAATGGATTACCAAATTTCATGATAGCCTTGATACGAGGAGCCAAAGTCTCATTCACTGACACCAAGCGAGGTGCTAATTCCAATGGCAATATCGGCAACGCTGGCACCTTGTGAGTAGCCACCGAGCACAAACACAGTGTTCGGACACTCTTGTGCCATGCCCATGACGTGCTTTATCATATCTGTAGCACCTGGACTAGCACTTGTTTGGCTAATCGATGCCGAATACTCAGCTGCATATGACGAGACGCTCTTGTCAGCATCCCGTGATCACTGGAAATGGTAAGTATCATTTATATATAAAGCTTCATAGTTTTGCAGTAAAGGACAAAGCTTGAATTTTCTTTACAGCAAGCTCAATTCTGTCATTTTTAATCAATGGTCGATGTGAGCACTGTTAAAGAAATGCAAAGTAAATACGTCCTTAATTTGCTTTCCTGTGCTACTCACTACCTTTGACTGTTTCTGTCAAATATTCTACTCAATTTCTAGCTGATTATCTTATACCAGGTCTGTCATACCACCGTATACACACTTCTCTATATATCCTGATGCTCAGCGTACGGCTGCTGTCGAGACGTGCTCTTGCCAACAGTTTGCACCAGTGGGTCTTAATAGCGTATTGGCAGAGAGGCTAACGATTCATTGCGAATCCAGATCTCTGATACAAGATCTGACGAAATGTCTCGTTGCCCAAACTTTTTACGTGAGAGATTCTAGTTTAGGGATGTTTCAGAAGCTTTTTGGAAATCGGCCAAATTTTAAAGGCACTGAATCAGAGTTGCGCAAAATGTCGTTGCCAAGCATTGGTGTACAAAAGTTAATATTTGAATGCTAGAGTTGACTATACTTTTGTATTTAAGCTCAATGTTGTGGTGTATTTAATTCTATTTCATGGCTTAGCTTTTGATTCAAGAAGCTTACCAAGAGCCGCTTGCAACCGGTTCATTTCGTCGCGAGGTTGCATTAAAGCAAGTTTATCGAGTTGCTTGGTTGGACCTTCCAAGAGATGACTTTCAACCCGAGGAATAGTTGTACCTCGCGTTCCCCCGACTGAAGAGAGTTTATTCTTACGCAAATTCAGATGATGGTACTTTTGTTTGGTTTTTTTATTTTTCATGACGCCTTCTGATAGTGCTATCGAAGCAAGGAGGATGAAAACAGCCAAACGCATTGCAAATACAGTCGTTGCAGTGGATGTGGTCGTAGATGCAAGCAGAAATGAAAGTAGTTGATAGCGGACCTTGTGGATAAAAAAATCGGAGATGAGGCAGTTTTGGAGCCCAACCTTGTAGATCAAGGCATCAAGATCAGATGATGCTGTACTGTCTGTCAGCAAGAGGGGAAAATGTTGATTAGAGGAAGGCAAATGCCAAAGTGAATTAGTTAGCAGCTACACAATCTAC
>NW_020189786.1:507070-508188 GCF_900000015.1 Plasmopara halstedii
AATGCATCCTGGTCGTGCTTTCCCGTAGGACTATTGAGACATGTGAATATCAGGCGTGTCGTGATGATCCAAGTGGTCTGTGATCAGTTCTAATATTTGTCGTATTCGCATTAAGTGCTACTCAGAAAACGGAGTTGCCGGACAGAATAGGCCTTCGCCATGTTGAGTCTTCGCTAATAACTATATATGCTCCTAGGATTAGCTTTTAGATCCTGCCTAAGACGCGAAAAAATACAAGTAGAAGAATTTCCCAGTATTTAATTCCTTTTATATGATAAATTAAATATTCAGAGCTAGTTTATATGGCGACAGTTCCTAACTAAAATCTATTTCTATAATCAATTATAGTTTATGATTTTCGTATTGCGTTAGGTTGGCAGACATGTGTCCTACGGGGGTCTGTTTCTAATAGAATTGCCAGTTTGAAATAGTTTCTAGTATCGGATCACGGTGCTCCCTCTACCAGCCCAAAACCTATGCGTTTTCTTTCAAGCCTGAAGGACGATAGTGAGGGCGGATTCGCATATGCAATAGTGACCTTGACAGCTTCAATGTCAAACACGCCCAAGAAGCGACTCTGAACTCCATTTAAACTTGCTCAGTTCTGCAGACAACCAAACGGGCCTTGAACTTTAGTTGCATGGGCTATGTTCTTGGAGATGGAATGTGCTTGCAAGGTGCGGTCTTGAGTCCACGCGTAACTAAAGGCTGGAAAAGAAAGAAAGGCTGAACAATTCGAATAAATTTTCAGTGGAATGGAAGAGGACTACAACATCATATGACGACAGAGAAACTGAGAAGCATTTTGTTACTTTACTACGCGCACACAATTTAAATAACCAAACGCTTGTACGCAAAAATGTGCATTGCAGATTCTGCTGTTTATGGCTTTTTGCTACAAGGGGTCAAATACGGCTTTGCAGCAGTGGATGTCTACAAGGATAGCTTACTGGTAATCGAAGCGATTGACATCTATAATATATTCGATTTAAAAATGAGCATTTTAGAAGATTGGCCGAATTTACTTGGTTTGCTGAGTGGGTTGTGTAACGACACTATTGCGTCACGCTAGTATTTCAACTAGCCACTCAGTGGCCAGCCTGGCACGTGCTAGGCTG
>NW_020189786.1:508198-519284 GCF_900000015.1 Plasmopara halstedii
GGGACCTCCCGATCCTGAAATGAGCGGCGAACCACTGCACCACAGGATCGGTTGCATGAAATTTATACGGAAATATCAGCGTAAAGTGTAAAATAATTTAATTTTTTTTTATCAGCCGAACTTAAGAGATTCTAGCTTTAGCAAGAGACTTCTCTTGATCAACCTATTTATTAGACAGATAATAATCTTGGACTTGTGGCTGCCATTTACGTATATAGAAACTTGTACTACGGGCATCGTAAGGAAGTAGTAGGATAGTCAAGCACTTTAAAATTGGCATCGACGTTGCAACGAGGTAATTAATCGGACTTTCTCTTTGAGCAGTAGGACTACATAGAAGCAATAAGTATGAGATTGTTTGTAGGTCAATGTTTATATTCCAGCCACCTTCTCCACACCAGCCAGCACCTCCGGGTCATTAGCAGCAACATGCAGCTTCGAGTTTCAATGCTAAGACCTACCAGATCACAACGCTCTAATGCACAAGACGACAACACGATACAACGCTCGGCTACACACGTCATAATTGACAGTTACCAGCAGGGCGTTTTTTGCTTGGGCGCTTTGCAGTTTCATGAATAAGAATAACCGTCAACATACAATTTTGTCCCAGCCTCAGTGTTGCTTAGCATTTCATCGCCGCGCGACACCGACACGAAACATCACTTCGGTCTGATTTTAGAGTTATGTGCTGTTGTCCGCGCTAAACTCACCAAGCTCACTTTTATACAGTTCACAATGCTATCGAGCTATAACATTGCTTGGATCCCAGTGCACGAATCCAAAAGTAAGCCTGACTTGTTTGACATGCTTCTTTTCTTTATAAAAGACTTTGCCATCATTGCAGCTGTGAGACCCTGTAAAAGTCAAGGTACGTAGCAAAAAACGTAGCAAAAACGCAATTAAGTGCGAATGCTCGTGCGGCTCTCAAGATAATTTCGACGGATCTGTTTAGATCGTCACGAAGCTTTCGACACTACAATTGTGCAAAGCATGGATAAGTGATGGTAGGCACACCAAAAAAAACTCGCAGTGCTCGAGTTATGCGCTTAAATTAGCTATTCTTCAACCCAGTGGGTCTTTGGCACTGACGTTATCCCATCTCTATGATATTTTACGGCGAGAATGGTTTGCAGCTACACCACCCGAAGATGAAGGCCATTATGGATTGGTCGATGCCGCTATCTTTAGGGACCTAAGGAGGTGGTCTGGCCTGCCCAAGTACTTGCAGAAGTATTATGCAAAATACTACCAACATAGCATGATCTCATTTAAATCTTCTTAAAGGGTGTCAAATGCTGCTGAGGCACGGCAAAGACATCAGTTGAGGAAGTGAAAAATAGTCTCGTAGACACTCCGATATCGTTCTGCTCTACCCAGATGCCGATCGGTATTAACGCGTGACTGGGTCTGAGTCTTACCAGCTTGCAGCGTTAGAAAAGAACTATCAGGCCCACGAGAAGTAACAACGTGCAATGAAATGGTCAAGTTCAGGTTGTACCTGCTTGCTTCTAACCATAAAGAGACCACGCACTGTTGCACGCATCGACGTCGTCACCGCATCACACAGAGCTGACAAATTGTCCTTGCCAAATAATCCTTCAAAGCCTGGTCAGCGCGATGTTGTAGCGAACGCGTTTTACATCGCCCAGACTATGAGCTGTCACAAGCGATGATGGTACAATGCGCATCGATAAGGCAATATGTACAACGTCCGGGTCACATTGTCAACTTGTGCTATATTCTTGACTGAAAGCCTCGCTCACCGAAAACTGCAATTGCCACATTGTATCATTGGAATTTTATGAGAAGAAATCAATATATAAGCTCAGATGTCGTAAATTAAAGTATTGGTCGTATGCTTACACCGCTATCCTTGGCCTTAAGCTATTCTGGTAATTACATGACTAGCCCTTATAAGGATTTAATTGTCCTTGAGTTCGGAATACTGTACAAGGCACACAAAATTTCAATAAATAACCACCAAGTCAACAAGAAGTTTTTCCTCAGCGATCGCTGCGTACTGATGATCCATCACGGGTATCCGAGTAAGCACTTCTAAACGCACGTGTGAAACGTGTCAACGGGCTAATTCCTTGTCACGGACGTTGGACGTTTGACCAATTTACCGATTCTAGTAGAATTTTGGCAGTCCATTTCCATGGACTTTATCGTTGGTCCATCACGAGACGTGACCAATATTACCCGTATTGTGTTTCTTAGACGTGCCCAATATTACCCGTAATGTGGTTTTTGCGGACAGTCTGAACAAAAGGGTTCACCATGCTGCTGTCAAAAGATCTATTACTCATTATGATGCACCAAACTGTTCATCGACAACATGGCTTGTCGATGGACAGTGTGCCGGATCTAGATTCGAGTAATTGGGTCAGTCCCATTACACATGCTCTGTAAACCACATACTTTTGTGTGTGGTCAACATGACTATACATATATTGCCTAGTTGTATAATCCTCAATTTTGCTATATCAATATTGGAGGTAGATATCATGTTAGGGAGGGTTTAAGACATATTGGCCATGATGAATGTCACTTCACCTTTTCCTCCTCGCTTACGTAACCAACGGCTCGCTGTAAGTTAGCAACACGGGGTAAAATGTGTTTACCGATTTCAGGTTTCCTCAGTTGGTGCGAGGATACGGACGGAAAATTCCCGTTATATTTAGCTGTGGCGAGAATTGTTTAAAATGTTTGGCACCACATTACACCTGTCTACTGTGACTAAATCAAGGCACACGGTAACACGGAGCGCTTAGATTGCGTTGTGAAGGATTTTCTTAGACCCTTTTGCACAGAGAGACTGAGTGGCTGAGGCGAAATGCTTTCGCTCATTAATTTTGCGATGAAAGGCGAGGAAAACATCTCCCAAGCTTTCCCCCATTCTATTCATGTGATCTGGGTAAACTCGTGTCGTTTGACATCCTTGCAAAATGGCTTTGTTTTTTTAATATTTCAATATGAGTTGACTTGATGATATCACTCCATAGGAAATCTAAGGATTGTACCACATCATAATTGAAAAGTATCCATTGAGTGTGTAACGTTATGACATAGAGTTATGATGTCCAAATCAGCTTGTAAATGGAGCGCATGAATTCGCCGTGAATGAATTGTTGGATTTATCGCGGTCCAACTATCTTATTTGTAATCAGAAATACAATGTCGCGACCTCACCAATTTGGCCGTAAACGGTCGTAGCTAGAATGAGATTAAGCTTTATTCTCACTAGCTCAAGAGTAAATTTTAATTCCCAACACGATTCCGCTCATTGAGCGGTTTATTGACGTCTCAAACATCTTCTATGGCGTAGTGACCTCCTGCCCTCGGGAGCGATACAGTTCTGATCCAATTGGGATGCCTCAAGCCAATCGGTTGGGTTGCGTTGGTCATAGAGCACAGTCTAACAAAGACTGACATCATGATCATTTGTCACCATGGATTTTGTGTGTTAACGTGCCACCATAACCAACAAGAGCTTGGGAGCTGGTCGTCCAACATTGCGCCACAACCGGTATCGGGTGTAGTAAAACGAAGATGCATGACTAGAAAAATCACGAAAAATTGACGTCCCAAGTAGGCGAATTGTCCTAGAATTCTTATATCTGAACTTACTTTCTCACGTAATCCCCAGAAAAAAAGGAGAATTACTCGGAGTAGCCTAACTATTTCTAACTTGATACTTTTCTAGACAGCTGTATCAGCGGATTCATGAAGATGGGATTGTTTGCAGCAAATTGTAAGATTGTAGGTACTTACCTTGACTTCAACGTTAGCACATCGCAATTTCGAGCTTGATACCGTGCTTCAGTCGAACAAGGTAGCTGCTTACGAAACAAATCAGATATGGTGAATTGTTATCCTGAATTCATCGTCATGTTTTGTGTTTTCAATTTTTGGCATTGAACGACGCTCTAGCAAACCGTGGCGTTACTATTAGCTGGTTTGTCAAGCCGTAAAGGATGTGAGGCGGAGTGACTTGTCTACCTAACGCATTGACCGAGTCATAAATGCTTTGGCGCATTTGCCGGATCTTAGTACCAGAGGTAGGGTTCTTAGAGAGGATACGGATTTACCCTTCGATTCTTGTCACAATCAGCTATACCCACCAACACATCTGACTCGAGCGTCGTTTCGTGGTTGGCATCGCGACCCAAACATGACTTGGAGTCGAGTAAGTACGCAATGTCTCTAATCATTACTGCAAACAGCTCTTTCCGTCTTCATGAACCCGCTGGTACTACTGCCTGCCCAAGTTTCAACTCTGAATAAGTTAGGCTACTATGAGCAGTCCTGGTTTTTCTCTCCAAGAAATCAAAGTGCTCAAAAGTAACGAGACTAGGACAATCTGCACGAATAGAATCTCTATATCTTAAGAGACTTTGACCAAGAATTTCTGTTTTTCTTCACCTGATACTGGGTGTAATTCTGGTGTCCCTGCCGACCAACTAAACATTCTACACGGAAGTCGGCCATCCCTTACTAATCAGAGCCAGTGAAGAACGACCCACTCCCGAGATTTTTTCTTCATTATGGTGGCAGTTTCAAAATTCTATCTGAAAGTCAAGGCGTGGGGACGATAATGACCTCAGTCTTATTCGACTGCGCTCTGTGAGTCACGCAATCGTACTGGCTGGTTTAAGGCATCCCAATAGGCTCAAAACTGTATCGCTATTCTAGAGCAGAAGGTTACTTAGCTACAAAAGATGGCTAAGACGTCACTTTGTCTATTATGAAACCGCTCGATATCCGAATAGTGCGAAAGAGCGGAACCGTGGGCATCAAAATGTCCACATAAAACACACGATATATACACATTGCTTAAACTTGTGAGACTAAATCTCAACCCCTTTTAGCTATGACCGTATACGGATCCAATTTAGTGGATCGCAGCATAGTCTACAGATTACAGAGTAGATTGGTTCACCGCGACAAAGCTATTTTTTGCCGCGACAACTTCGTGTGTGTATCATCTGCAAGCTGTTTTCACACCATTAATCTCTGCCATCTCGTCGCGCACCCAATGGATTACACCCCGTTTAAATCGTAAAGATATCTTAAAATTTCCTAGGGAGTGATATCATCAAGTCGACGCATGCTGAAATATTCTGAAAAGACTGGAGCCATTTCGTAAGATATCAAAGGATACGGTTTTTACCCAGACCATCTGTCTAAAATCGGTCAAAGCTTGAGCGGTGTGTTCATGACAAGACCAACGAGCGGAAACAAATCGCTCCAGCATCTCAATCTCTGAGTGCAAAAGGTTCGGAGAATATCCTCCACAACGCGATTTACGCGCTCCGTCTGACCAATTTTCTGCGGGGAACCATAGAAACACATCCAATGTGGTGCCAGACATGTTGAACAAGTCTCGCCACAGCATTCTTGTAAAGCGCAGAACCAGATCTGGTACACTGACCATCAAAAAGTCTTGTTGAGAAGCAGTTTGGCTGTATCGTCAACGTTACTAGATATGCTGACAGCAGCAAGGTGCAACCTTTTGTTCAGACGGTTCAAAAAAAAACGATACGGATAATATTGTGCATGTCTCATGAAAGACCAACGATAAACTCCACACGAATGGACTGCCAACATTCTACCGGAATCGGTAAACTGATCAGAGGCTTCGACGCAGATTAGCTCGTTGACACGTTTTGCACGTGTGTACGTACTTGCTTATAAATGAGTTCATGAAGTGTCGCCAATACATAGCCGTATGCATTTTTGAGGTGGTCATGATAGATCTCCAGTGGCTTACAGCTAAGGAAATTGGCTGTATTTTCAATGTGAAAAGACCATACAACAGTGCAAAAATCTCCTATTAATCAGCAAAAAAAAATTTGAGCTGGCCATACTCAAATACGATAACATATTTGTGCTCATCGGTTAAACGTATAAGTAATGAACGGCCTACAGCGTAAGCTAAGTGTTTAAGATACCTCGAAGTGGCAGATACTGAATTGAAATCTTGACATCAACTTTAAAGCGATTAGTTAGGGCTTTCTACGCGTGCAAACAGTTGCTCGGCCACTTCACAAAATTGCTTCGTAATAATAGCGGCACTGACCAATCTGCAACGGCCGTGGTCATTGTAGGTGTCCTCGCAACGATATGCTCAACTTCATCTTTGGTATCAAAGACTCCCTTTTCATTTTGGCGATCGGATTGCTCGAGCAAATGCACTCGATCACCACGCTCAAGTGCGTGCGGATGTTTACATCCGATTTATCGTCGAGTTAAATGTGGGTTTCAGGATGATGTAGCTCGAACAATTGTGGCATCAGACAATAAAATGTCAGATATATCGTAGGCCATAATTAGCCACTCGAGAGCATCTCTTTCGGAATACTCATGGTAGTGAGAGGGTTGTTACTGTCAGTCAGAAGTAGTTGGCAATAAGCATCAATTAGATCAACAGCACAAAAAATCGTAAACAATAAATCAGTCTTAAAGCACATCCTTGAAAGATGTCGTTCGTAGCTCTATGGATGCGTCAGAGGCGATATGGCTCATCCCTACTGAAGGGAAAGATAAATGTTGCGGCTGTCGATCCCTCTGCGGTATTTGCCATTGTTACATTTGTAATAATACAAAGCAGTTAAGCCCTGCTGAGAGGTACGAAGGGTCGGGTTTTATTTAGGACCCCAAGACGTGCCACAATTGTCAGAAAACGTAAAATTCACGCAAAGGTATTGAAGATGCCAAATACAGATACAGACTTCGTGCATCTGCGACCGTGACATGTCAAATGTCAGTTACCCAGGATATCTAGCTAATTATCGCATGGTTTTCAGGCAAAGCTTAAAGGTAGACGCGACAGTGATAGCCGTCTTGTGATAAGAAATATACATGATCGTGCATTGCGATCTTCAAAGTTTACTGCTGCTTATTCAGGAAAGAACGACAAAGTATCGAGTGCATATTCGGTGAAAAGGTTAAGATGTATATATGCTAATGAATCCGGTGCAAAAGCCGGCAGATAATCAGAGAGATCGCGTGTCTGGTTTCTTGGGCCAGAGTCGGCTGAAACGAGAAATAGCATGTGTGTGTTGCGGTATATGGCGCCTTGACGGTTGACGATGGGTAACCGTTATTCATCTACAAAAAATTAAGCCCTGAGATTTTCAAGCAAAATCACGATGTGACCGTAATACTGAGTAAGTACTACCGTGCGGAGCGGTAAATTCTACAAAAACGTAGCAAAGGTATTTTTCTCGTTTATGCAGTAGCTGAAGTAGTCCGGAGGCCAGTAAGTCTCAACCACTACCTCCAGCAGAAGATTACATTGAGTCCAGACGATTATATATATATTGTTGGCAATAAATTTAGAACAGAAAATTTACTGAATCGGTTTGATTTGAATTGGATAGAAGCTCATCTCGTCATCCGTTTTTCAGAACACTTTTATTGTACAAAGTGCGAGGCGTGGACACCTATTGTTATGCGGAAAATCACGACGATTGTGCAGACAACGTCCTACACCTTGTCTCAAATCGGAAAATGCTTCACAAAGCTGGCTTCATTACCAGAATTAGCTACTGCGACGCACTGGAGTTGCTCTAACCAAGGCAACAGAGTCATGTCTTAGACGATTTCTTTCATAAAAGCACAACGCGGGCCTTGGTAAGAAAAAGTAAACTCTCGAGTTTCTGTGTTAGCAAGTCTAGCGACAATTGGTCAATTAAGCACGCTTTCAATAAGATCAATGCAACTAATGTTTCGGCATAGATGTCATTTTGAAACGGTTAGGCTGCAAAACCTTATTTTCTGGTGCATTTTGTTTAGCTCCTTGACTGGCTAATGATGACCATCAACTGCACATGAGAGACAGCGTTATTTTTTTCATTTTAGTAAGTGCTTTGAGTGCGGTAGTGTTTGAGGAAGTAGTTGAACTATTAGAACCATCCAACACTACATGGGCTTAAAATTTAATGTCGCATATGCACAAACTATCAGAGGCAATTTACCTGTCGTATGTCGTGCTCGGGACTCGAATGTGAAGACCTACATTTAACACTTACGAGCAGTACTCGGGTGTATGCGCTTACAAAATGGTATTTGGTGCCAGACAAGTGCGCCATTTCGATCAACACAATCCCTTTTTGAGTAGCTTCATTAATTACATGATCCTTGGACAAAATTCACAGAGATAAGGCTAATAAAGACTGTCTATTGCCGCTATCCCAAATGGCTCGGAGTTAGCCAAAAATGTGCACAAGTGTAGTGCAAAGAATGCCAATTTGGCACGGCCTCTCACTTATCTATTAAGAAAAATGCTTAATCGTGGTGGGGCTAGTTAAATTAGGTAATCATTAATGCTCGTGTTTTTTCTGATTCTAGATACCAGTATTCCATGACATTTGTGACTCCTCAGAATTCTATACTTACTTCAATCAGATGTCAATATGCATTATAAAATCATCGATTTCCTGACCTCTCCATCTTGAAGCGGCAAAGCTGAACAACCTAGCTTACGCCGAGCAGCTACGCGTAATAAATAATGCGCTTGCATAGTCCAGATTTTTACTTGCCTGACTATCGGTCATCATCACCAAAACTTTCACAGAGGATAGTAAGATGGTTACGCTTCTTTGTCGAATAAATTTCGAGGTAATTTGTAAACTGGGTCGGGTCATTGTGGTGTCGGATGCGCGTTTGCGTTGAATGATCGATGGTGACGTCACTAGTTGATGAGGCGTTGAGAATTCAAGCCACATGCAACTTGTGTTGCATTGCTGAAAGCTCTAAGAGCAAAAAAGGAGACCCAAATGTCGCTTTATCAGAGCATGCGACTGTAAGTTCGAAACGCGATGTCCTTCTAATGCTTCTTGTGTCATAGATTTGACCAATTCAACGCTGACCTACTACGATAACTTATGATAGAAACCCAAGTATAGAAAACCGCACGAGCAATATGATGCCTCCTTTCTTCGGTGGGCGCTATGCAAGGGTGGCACAACATGTAAATCCTCCAGCAATATGTGTCAATGGATCAATCGTCCTCAAATGTGTCGTCGTGATTAGTCCGACCGTCAGCTCCGTCAGAGTGCTAGCAGCGATCCGTCGGTGTGGGATCTATTGCCGGTTCTCGAAAAGACGCGTCCGGTGATACCGTCGTTGTGGTCTTTTTTAACCATTTGAGCAAAATGGCGTACCTCATTAATAAATGTGAGAGAAACCGAGACCAATGACAAAACAGCGAAGCTATACCTTGACAACGATTTTACCATCCCGGCTTGCTCATGACCATTAAAGTTTTGACGAACCGTTTGCAATATTCTAGCTACCACATTTAACAGGCCGTGATAAATTGCTCGCAGAAGAAGCTGTAATTTTATTTGACCTTTTGGCTAGAAAAGATCGTTTGAAAGCTTATTGCAAGGCAACTTTCTCACAATATCAACGGTATCTTGAATGTACAGTCGTGGTTACTACTGGTGTAGCTTGCGTAAATGAGATTGATGTAGTTGTGGGTTGCTGGCCAATTATCGATATGTATCAGAATAATCGTATTAATCGCGTTGCACAGAATATCCTCTGGAATATCTGAGAACAAGATTACGAAGCTTGAGAGCAATATCTTTACTCATCGCGTTTGAGCTAAATCACGCAGTAAATTAAGGCTCTACCTGACTTATAGTAAGTGGAGTAGTTCGCCTCTGTGTTCTTTTGACATTGGCCTTAAGCTCCTTCAGTCTTAATGGGAGAAGATTTGTAGGAAAATCGCTGAAATTATCTCCACTACACTTTGTAAGAGAATGCACATTGTATTTCTCTGAAGTAGAGCGTATTGTGCCGAATGCACGACGCGACTACCGACAGCCAAGAAATCTCGAAAGCATCATGCCGGCACCAGAGACACATGATAAAAGGCTACACATGCAGTATCTGCGGTCTTCAAGACTATGTTGGGCCAAATCTGCATCAAGCAATCACGGTCATTGCGAATAGGGACTGAGTAATAAATTTACCATATCAAAGCTTGCTTCAAACATACAATGACCCCTACATAGCAAGTCAGTCGGCTGGAAGCGCTCTATTGATAACGAAGAAGCGTATCCGTCACTCCCTGAAGCCTAGTGTTGGTGCTGAGGTGCGGAGTTCTCAGTGCGATGGCGTGGCTCAGTGAGCTCATCAGAACTGACCTTTTTAGTACTACCGAGACCTTTAAAGAGGGTTCATGTGCTACCGCAGCCGGACAGCTCATGAGGGTCAGTTGTAGGAAGGTCGTTGCCCGCCGGCGCTGCCCAAAGATCAAGGAGTGGATTACCCCCATGTGGTACGATTTGTGAGTCGGCTGTATCAGATACCTACACAAGTGACTGTTAGTCGTAGACGATAAAGTAAATAAAAATCAGGATACCCTCATATCAAGCCTAATGAAAGTTTGATTCCACTTCGGCAAGATTGCCCCGGTGTCGGTGTTGCTTATTGGCCTTTTTTACATCTTGAGACGAGGCAGAGTCGCCGAGAGCAGTGCAAAACAGGGTTGAAAACTGCTACGCTGGAGACGATGTCGGTAGCAGTTACTGCTGTCTCTTGGAGATGAGGGCTGTTAGCAGCATGAGCTTGAAGGAATGGGTTTTACTAGGCCACCGACTATGTACTCTATACTTCACAATATCAAGCATTTAAAGACACTCTATTCAAACGCCTGCTACGCTAGAATTGGTTTGAGGATTTGGTGGATGGGGAAGGTGATTTGGTGTTCTCAACCAGTGCACAAATTGAGTGCGGTGCTCTTTAAAACTACTGTCAACATTCAGTACTTAGGGTACAGTCCTCATAGAGGGAACGAGTTTACTAGACAGCCGCTACCCATAGCTCAGCAAATGTTTTTTCCTTGAGTAGGGAAGTGTCAGGTCGGGACTCGCGAAGTCGCTAATACGTTTTTCATCACAGGACACCTGGGCTTCTTCATTGATATTGGCTTTAGAGAAGGCACAGCGAACCTCCGACTATCGATAGGCGATGGCAATTACCCCTGGGCTCCTTCATTGATATTGGCTTTAAAGATGGCACGGCGAACCTCCGACTATCGATAGGCGATGGCAATGACCTCGTAATA
>NW_020189786.1:519294-525162 GCF_900000015.1 Plasmopara halstedii
GAAAACTTTAACTCCGACTTTATCTGTTCAAAAAAAGGAAAACCATTCTACGTGAAATTTTACATGAACGCTTGCTGTCCTGAGCAAATTAAATACACATCGCATTCCACTTTGAAGCGAATGCGTGTGCTAGTATGGAAGGATAGACCCCAGATCGATCATCGCTATTTCTAGTAAAATCATTGCTATTTCTGCGATCTCACCAAGTTTTTAAATTCTTTTTGCGGAGCTTGATATCAAAGATGCTCGATACCACACAGAACTTCTTCATTGGTAAATGGAAACATTTAGGTAAATGGAAATATAGGTAATATTGACGTGCTTATGCAGCTTGTTTTCTTAGCTCCTGTTGGCCTCTAATTTTAAGGTTACCAAGGTAAGCAATCATCTCAATTTTTGACTAAAAACTTAAATCCAAATCGTTTGAAGCACATATAGGCAGCAGTATGATATTGAATCTTGTCGTTTTGAAGCATTAAATCGATTGTTGTGGGTGCCTAGAAACTTGTATCGTTAAAAAAGTCGCTTTGCTGATAGATGAAGTATATCGTTGCGCAAATTCTAAGTAGCATATTGTTGCCTATCTTCTTAAACGTATAAGTTTCACGAGCCCAAATTTTTTATGATCAAAAAAGAAATGCAACAAGAATTAGCTTACTCTGATCTTTTCTGTTCAGCTCAAAATGGCCCAAACTCCCCCAAAATGAATCATCTCGTTCTTTTTTCTTAGCGGCCTTACGAGACAATTCTGATGACTGCTCACAGATGATCAATGGATTTTCTTGTTTGGATCACATCCACTCCTCAAAAATTTCAAAGCATGATTCAATCTGGTTCATCGCTACAAAAAAAGTTGTGACCACATTATCGCAGTAAGTAGAATAAATGTGCTGTCTGTTCTGAGTTAGAACAAGGACTTAATGATAAATTGTTGCTGACTTGAAAATTTCGCTACTGACGTGATCCAAACAATATTTACATTTTTTGCTTATATATGCTCAATATACTACGAAAACAATGACGTTGGGCGATCTTCCATTGTTCGAGGGATCTGTCCCCGTGGGAGCTCGACACTTTGACCATTTCGCCACAGACCAAAGAGGACACGTCGTAATTTTTTGGCTCTCCCGTGGCGAGCTGAGATAGTTGACGAAATCGCTGACTAAAATTTGGTACGAGTGGCTCACAGAAGAGTTTCGCTTTTAAGCCTCGTAATATGTAGAAAAAGTCTACGAGTTTAGTATAATAACGGATTACATACTCTTTGAATCATTGGGGTTCGCTCCTGGCCCGTCGTCGCCAGCCTCCAAAAGGATATAGCTTACGCTTGAATAGAAAACGCAACATTTCGTTCACATTATCTTTCAAATGCACGTGTTATCCGCAATTGCATCCGGCATCTCATTGAGGGCGCTGCGGAAGATACGGAATTTTGGCGAGCTTGGTCGTCTTTGACACGATTTTTTGACTGCTTAGACCGTGGTGCAATTGTCGACCCTTCACCAAGAGTTGCTCTGTTATTCACTCTCTCGAGCTTTCTCGGTAACGATACCTCGTCAATGCAGGTCCTTTCATGCTTTGAAAATACATATCAGTGCACGGTCGACACGATGAACTCCGGGTTCTTCCAGAAAATTTTTTCATTCCGTCATTATGGCCGAAAAAAATGTATCTTTGGGCAGCGGTATTAGCAATAGATCTAGGCAAGATCTAATGACTTATTCACCGCTCAGAGCTGCTGCAGAGATCTCGACGGTCAGAAGGAGCTGGTGTTCTTGGCTCCAAATTCGGCGCTGGTGGATGTGTGAAATCTTGGAGAGCTGGAACCTCGAAATGATAAAGCCTTACAAGTTACTTAACGCGGTAGTATTCGGATTCATTGATAAATGCACGCTTTTGCTCTATACTTATTCAATTTCTCACAACAATTTACTGCGCAAGTACCTTACACTGGACACTGTCACTAAATTGCAACATAAGCTCTCAACCACTTTGTCGATGTCTCGTTGGGTGCAAGTTCTTCTGCAACCGAGTACTTTATCTGATTCAAAGCCTAATTATATGTCCGTGAGTGAAAAATCGGACAAAACAGCTAGCGATAGCTTAAGAAATGGTGAAGAATGGGAAGAAGATCAACTTGTAATTGTGTTTTATTATTTTCAGTCGTAACACAATACAATCGAAATTTAATGTTAATACAATTCACTACTTGGAATGGTGGGTTGATTTTTTGTCAGATACTATTGTAGCGGGTAACAAAGTCTCCAAAGCCATTAACAATCATGTCCGTTTGTGAATTTACGTTGTTATCAATGCCGCCCGTAATAATTTTCACATCTACAGAAATAAAAGGAATACAGAAATGAGGACACGGCAGATAATAAACAAGACTGAAGCTTTCGCATTCCAGAAGCAGTTCTTACGCGGAAATCGGTTGCTGATGTGGACAATACCATCCGAAGCCACCAATAGTACGACCAACGAAATACTTTGTTCGTCACAGCCGAGGCCGCACAAAGCCTAAAGAGAAGCCAAAACCAGTTTAGTTTTCACACAGACTTCCAGCTTAGTTCGTCAACGTACCTCAATCGCTTTACATTCAGTATTTCCTGAGCTGCATGAAGAAGAAAAAAGCAAAACCTTGTGCTGCGTGATATCGGCCGGTAAGTCCATATGTTCCAAACGCCAAACGCGCTGACCTTGTTTTCCTGTCCCACTCTGGACGTGGATCGAACCTTGTGGAGCGTCTGGCTCCATTTGATGAAAAAGTACAAGAAACGGTGAGCCTTCCGCGCCAATAGCTACACCACAAAAATTCTGGCGTAGCTCCAAGCCCTGATACATATGGCCGTTGTCTGTCTTGACCTCCACGTTCTCGGCGCATAAGCCTGCGAGAGCTTCTTCTAGAACAATCCTAAAAATCTCGTCTTTAGTTTGTATCCGTTAAAGAATAAAGCATCATGAAAGACTGACATTATTAACCGACCAGCCACGCGACGAAATGTAGCTCCACTTGACCGATTATCACGCAATATCGTCAGCAAAAGTAATACAGATGTGGCACGAACTTGGTGAACCATTTTCTCAACGCCTGGTGGCCCGAAGGAGCTTTCACTATAAGTACAACAATATGAAAGTTACTGATAAGAAAAGAACATTCATCTTACCGCGACGTATTGTTTTACCTTTCCTGAGCAGACTTTACCATTGAGTTGTAACGGGAAAGAATTTCCAAGCGATTTTTCTTTATGTGACAAATGGCAGCTCGCGTCACGCCAAACTCGCGGGCCAGTGCTGCCTGTTTTTCACCGTTTTCAATCCTTTTGATTATGTTATGTCGGTCAATTTCACGCAGGTAGCGCACACGCTTAAGATTCTTTCTTTCAACTTCACCGTCAACGTCATCTTCATTGTCAGTCGATTGTGTCTTGGAACTGCTCGACGTTTGATTCAAATTTGACTTGCCAGTAGAAAGTGAAGACCAATCGGTCTGTTCTTTTGCGTTGAAATGATGTAGTGATACTGGAAGATCACGTGGAGATACTGATCGCGAGTGGTGTTGATGAGCGAAGTTGTCTGAAGTCCGATAGATCTGATCGTTTTGAGGAATTTGAGTCGAAAATGTCGTACGCTTTTCTATCATATGTGAGTCCTTATTGAGATGTTGTCCATAATTTGAAGTATCTCTTCTTGTCGAATACATCTCGTCGTCTCTTAGTCGTTCAAAATGGTTCATTTTAGGAACAAAGTACTCACGCGTAATTTTTTTGTCAAGCTGTCGCTCGCGAAGTTCATTAAAAAGAATTTCACGTTCATAAAAGTCTGTCGTGCGCTGTTCGCTACTATGGCGCGCATCAAACACCGGGATAACTGTAGCCGTTTCATTGTTTAGCACTTGACTAGTGGCAGAGAACTCACGTTCTGTGACTTGAGTAGCAGCACCATTTTGAACTTGTGCTCGAAGTGCTGCAGCAGCGTTTGCCAGACTGCGTGCAACCGAAGAAGAACGTGTGGGACGTGCATGTGGAGATGCCATGGCAGCAAAGAGATACCGCAAATATCAAGGGGGGGGTTGGGTCTCTTCTTAAAAAAAAGAGCATTTTCCTAGCGGTCGTCATACTATCCAGTTTTACTTTTGATACTGTAGAGGATGCGTTGGATAGAAGAAAACAATAATAATGTTGTAGGTTTACATGTCTATGTAAACCAGCAGAAATGTACTCAATCATTGCTTTGGGTTAGCTTGACTTATATAATGATGAGCGTATGAGAGAAAGTGACCACGACTTCAATTAGTGACGGTATGGTTGAACATGGAGAAGATATCATTTGCCGATTATGTCTTTCGTCAAGGTGGTAATAGGTTCATTTATCGCCGAGACGGTGTTTTGGCCTGTATTATGGGTGGAATACTACACGATATTTCTTCTAAAAGCTTTGAATCTTTGCGTTTTTAACACAGAACTAAAACATTCACAACACAATGATTTCAATCTGTATTTTTTCATTTTGCTGACTCAATAATTTTCAAACTTTAATTTTTAGATATAAACCATGTGGTGACGGATGGGTGACAAGTATTGCCCTCGGATAAAAGAGTGCGTCATAAAAAAGTCCTGGTTTCTGCAGAAAAACTACGTGACACATCGATGTGCCTTACCAAGAGGCTCAGTATGGCGTAAGGAGTGTCTGCCACCCTCGCGACTATTAGATATCTCTACTAACAAAAATAGCCCACTATTTTCTCCACTTCCATGACGGTGGACAGACGCTTAGCTTCCAGTTCGCTGCTACCGGCATGAAAAGTAATATGGCGATAAGCATGTACAACATTTCCAGTAAATGGATTAAATCATTTAGCGCAGCTTGGATTAAATCGGTGGTGCTACGTAGACTAAAGTGATCTCGAGCTTCGTATTTTTGGGTAGGCATAATAGCCAGAAGCGGTTCGGAGTCACTACGCTAATTTTTTTAGAATGGTGAGCGTACGCGAGGCCTTACCCGCCGTATTCGAGTACGACGAGATAGAGTATGCCGCGATTACGAATTGTAATCTCGCCCGTACGAATTCTCATCCACGGCAATTGGCTGGGCAGGTGTAAGCGAGGCAATGGTCAAAAGATAATTTCTGACCTATTTTTCAAGCAACATGTTCACGCAGAACAAAGCATCTAAGCTTCAGCTTTACATAAAGGTAGAAACGAAAAAAAGAAAAGTCATTAAGAGATCAATTCTCAAACATGACGATATGTACAATTTTAGAAACGACAAAACTTATGAGACGTCTTGACACAATATGGAAATATGTGCAATGTAACCGGGTTACAAGTACCCTGATAACAGGGGTTTGTGTCACACGAGATGTGCATGGTGTGAACAAGAATACGGTACGAGGCTGAAGCGACTGCTCCAAAACTTAAGCAGCGCTCAGTGGGTTTTGTGCCACTTCACGATCAGCCTGGAGCCACGCTCGGGACTCCTGTCCGATACACCGTTGGTGTCTGCCAATCCGGACATTTCAATGTCTAGCACGTTGACCGTCTCGGTCCAATGCTCTCGCCAATAGCGCTTTTGTCTCCTAGCAGAGAAGGGTTCATGACTCGCCAAAGCTGCACCAGGAGACGTGCGCGTAGCACTCAAGGTCTTTGACCTCCAATAAATCCATGGTTTATTGTGTTCCAAGCATGTCATTCCTAGGATAAGGTCATACCTTGTATCCAAGTCTGAGGCTAGACAGCCACGCTATCAAAGTCAAAAAACTTGACTCCGAGGTCCACAGGGACCTTCGGGACCGTGACACGTGTCCCCGGTAGCCAGTAGTTATGCACGTATTTAGATTTTACTATATATATTTAGTATATTTAGGAA
>NW_020189786.1:525172-528063 GCF_900000015.1 Plasmopara halstedii
GAAATAAATACAAAAAAAGCTTTCTTAACATGAGATAATACCTCCGAAAGGGTTCGCTACCGCGTGTTTGGGTCCTTGATGGATCGTATGCGTTGTCAGTGCGAATTTATTCCCCGAGGACATGCTGAGGGATGAATCAAAATTGTGCTGAAGTTAGGCAGTTCTCTTTTATGTTTAGGTACTACTTCCTATTCATCAATCACAACTCCAATTTCATCGAGAGCCTCGTCCAGAACGTCAAGGTTGAAAACATTCGCATCCACACTGCTGTCACCGTCCGTCTTGAAGCTTTCTCGAAACAACGTACCGTACACGTCATGTCGAGCAACAAACCAGTCTTGGTAGCTGTCTGCAAAGCCAGCACCAATGATGGAGTTAACGACAGCGTCTCCATCGGTCTGTGTCTAAGCCTTGCAAACCCACGAACACACTGACTTCACTGGTGGCGGCCTGGGAATGCCATATTTGGTGTATCTCACCTGGTCACTCTCCTTCCACGCATTGATTTCAGCATATAAATGTCCTTGAAGTATCGATAGATGCCGATATCACCAACCTGAAGATAAGGAGTGAGTCCACCAGGATTTACATACATCTTGATGTCGCGCGTCTGACACTTTGCCTTGACTTCCTTCAAGATATGAGCTCTCATTGAGAAATCAGAAACTTTACTTTGCTGACATTTACCATAGGGAACTGCAAATCGATCCAGCGCCTGAGCAGTGAACCGTCAACCCACGCCTTCTTCTTTATGCCTTTGATGGGAACACTTCGAGAATAATCACTGCGATTTATAGGCGAGGAGTGGAGTTGCATTCTAAGAGTTCGTTTGGCTGTGACGACGTGGTGACGAGATCATTCCACAGGTGTTGTAGCGTGACCAGGAGTGTGTTGTGTAACCAGGAGTGTGTCGTGTAATTGAGTTGCTCTCCTGAACTACTGAATCATACGTCAATGCCACTTGCAAGAGGAACGTTGTAAAGCCATCAGAAATCTTTCGTGTAAAGCCCAAATGAGGTCTGGTGAGACGTAGTTTATTGCTTCGTTTAAAGCAACATTCAATATCCGCTTGCAAACTCTTACAATATAGACATATGCGGCTTTAGCGTAGACGAATCTCGGTTTTTCTGGTACTCTATTAACAAGCATTATATCTGCGCATGCTCCTGTCCATAAACGATAAGCCCGACTAATGTTAAGATAGCATAATTATCTAACATGCTCACTGGGAACACACCAACTTGTATCGAGGTAAAACAGAGAGATAGAACAGTGTGTAAGCGCAATGTTTCTGGCCTTTAAAATCCGGATGGGCCCTTCCACGTCGTCTATGACGAATCGACCTCGCCGTAAAGTAACTTTTACTTCAAGCATTTAACGCTGAGAATGACACTCGAGGCCTCATTCTCTCGTTTAGATTACAGTGATAATGGAGAGAGGGGTATGACGCACTCCTCGAAAATGAACAGAGCCACTGATGCCCAAAAGTAAATGCTCCGATTAGTAGTTGGAATTCGTGGTGGATTTGTGCCCGATCCACCCGATAGCACTTGGTTAGCCGTCGACTTGACAACTGTAATAGGAAAGTTCCGTAATATGCTGTTTATACACAATGCCAAACCCGACTGCTTTGGGGGGAAACAAATTCCTTCAGAAAGTGTAGCGAATTTACTGTGCACCTCGCATAGAGAAGCTTTGACTCAAAGATTACGCTTATTCGACGCTGAGGGAAAATTTTCACTCTCAGAGTTAGGCTAACAAATCCACAGAGTTTGAGTTCGTGCAGTGAAATGAAGAGCCTATAAAATAACTAAATAACTCGCTTTTTATAATAATTCGAAAGACATTTTTATGAAGGTTTTACGCATCAAAGTAAACATGTTATAATACTCTGTAACAGAACTAGTTGTATTGCTTGACGTGGACCTAACATTTATACGAGAAAAGCACCTTATGTGCTTGACCCTTAAGCATTTGATACAATCCCTTAAGATTCAATACGATATAATTGTACGTAGTTCACGTCGCACTTGGAGTATTTGTGAATTTTGTAGATTTGCAGATAGCGCAGCCAAACGAACCCAAGGTATCCTTGAGGCAGCTGTCTATATGGAAACAAAGCCACGGTATCATATCAAGGATCAAGATATGACGGGGGAAAAGGTGAATCGATACTGATCTTGTTTCCTTTCCACAGCATATTTTTACTGAATGGGTTGCGTAAGTAGTCTAAAAATCATAGGAAGTTAGTTGTGTCCTCGCTATGTATCTTAGGATGTGATATTGAGACACGAAGCGAATATTCAAATGCGTTAATCACGCCAGAGCAACTTCCCTTGGCACATTGTTGGTCGAAGCTTCAGTCTCACTTTCGAACTTTCCTGATAACCACTAAGTTTCAAACAACATTCATCAATGCGAGCTAGCTGCATCTTTTCCACCGCCTTCGCCCTCTATGCACCGCAAATACACGGAGCTCCGGATCGCAACCTCGAAGCCTTGACAGAGGGCGATACTCTAGCAGCGATGGAGCAATTCCTTGGGGTGAAGCTTGAAAGAAAATTCAAGGACATCCCAACTTCGGCAAGGATTGAACCAGCACCCTGGAACGGTCCCATGTGGGAGACCTATGCCGACAGCATCAACTACCCGTGGCAGAGAGATCAACCATCTCCAGCTGAAAAGTATGCGAAGGCTTTTGGTATCGACGCAAAGGAATTGATGGACAAGGTTTCGGCCAATTTCGGTATCTATTCGGTGGAAAACTCATCTGTCCAATGCGCAGGGCCTTGTCAAGGTGAAGTCGATGTATGCACCTCTCGCGGCAGTAGTGGCGTCTGTATACCAAGATGGTCTGGTCTCAGTCATGGAATGGCGCCTGCCGCAATTTT
>NW_020189786.1:528073-528720 GCF_900000015.1 Plasmopara halstedii
GTTGTTCAGGCCCCACAGGGCGTATGCGCAGACATACGTTGACGGCAATTTCGCTCACAGTCGCGCATAACGGGAGGACGGATAAGGAGAACCACATCGTCCATCAAAAAGCTGTGCTCGAGTGCATGCGCACTAACAAACTGCACGCCAATACTGACAAGCGCATCTTTGGCACAGAAGAGATTCTCTTTTTAGGGTGCTTCATTAGGAAGCGTGGCCTTCGAGTGGATCCCGCTGAGGTCAATGCCATTGTAGATTGGCCGGTTCCAAAGAACCATAAGGACTTGCGTAAGTGGCTTGGTCTTGCCAATTCTATACGTAAGTACAGAGTAAATTACGCAGAAATGACCCGGTCATTATCCAATCATCTTAAAAACGACGCGAAATGGTGTTGAAGCACCGAACATTAGGACGCTTTGACGGGGTCAAAGACAGCCTACTGCATGCACCAATACTGGTGCTGCCAGGCCCTGATCGTCCTTACAGCGTCGTCTGTGACGATTCGGGCTTTGCTATATATCGGCTGTGCACTGCTGCAAGCAGACGTCGATGGGCGAGATCGGGTGATCGCGTTCTAATCTCGACAGCCCAAAGCTACAGAGAAGAACTACCCAGTTCATGACAAGGAGCTACTTGCGATGAAGTAT
>NW_020189786.1:528730-528876 GCF_900000015.1 Plasmopara halstedii
AACCATCGCCGGGGCATCCAGCAGACCCCGTGATATAACAGGTTACATCCAGACCATAACGCTCGTTTACTTACTGCATTAAGAATACTCGCTGTTTTACATTAGCAATTGATAAAAACCATCAACCATGTCGAGCGACCGACCAT
>NW_020189786.1:528886-532383 GCF_900000015.1 Plasmopara halstedii
ACAGTGGCTAGCTAACTCTATCATACGTTAGCACGTAGTCAATTTTATTCAATCGGTTAATGGGTATCACAGCTCTAGTCAGTGTGATGATAGTTTGCCTTCATCTACCACTGTGAGAGTGCACTACAAGGCTGCTTCATTGCGACGCTGAAAGGACGATCAGAGTCTGGCAGCGCCAGTATTGGTGCATGCAAGATGCTGTCTTTGACCCCGATAAAGGCTTGCAGATGCTTAGTGTTCCAACATCATTCCGCATCCTTTTAAGGAGATTGGATAATGGCCGGGCCATTTCTGCGTAATTAACACTTTACCTGTGCAAGTAGTTGGCGAGACCAAGTCACTTACGCAAGTCCTTCTGGTTATTGGCCAGTCTACAGTGGCCTTAACCTTAGCAGGATCAGCTCGAAGGCCACGCTTCCTAACGAAGCACCGTAAAAAGGGAATCTCTTCTGCGCCAAATATGCACTTGTCTGCATTGGCGTACAGTTTGTTCGTGCGCATTCACTTGAGCACCTCTCTTAAATAGACGATGGAGTTCTCCTCATCCGTCCTTCCGTGCTCCGCACGACTGTGCACGAAAATGTCGTCAAAGTACGTCTATGCATACGCCCTGTGGGGCCTGAACAACTGTGTGATTAAATGTTGCTGGTGCATTTGACAGCTCTTGGGGCATCACCAGCCACTCCCACAACATGTCGCTCGGAGTGCTAACCGCTGTCAGCGGAATATCACTCGCTCTCATGAGCAATTGGTAATACCCATCGACCAAGTCGAGTACACTGTACTTCGTACATCCCACCATGTTGTTCTGTCATCCCATGTGGAAAAGGAGTGTCAGACTCGTAGTCGACCGCCATCACATCCTCAACGAGGTTACTCGTCACTACTAGCGTGCGCAAAGCGCGACGCTCGTGCTCATCGAGCCTAGGATGTACATCCTTCGGTGCCGCGGACGCACTATCCGACATTGCACCGCGTGCGGGAAACGAAGTTGGGCTCTGCCCGCGATCGCTGTCAGAACCGGCGAGACTTGGTGACTTCCGTGTTGTGGACACAGGGCTCATTGAGCAAGGAAGTTGTTTTATTCCAACGAATTAAAATGCAGTGTCTAGCGGACACGCGAGCCTCGTTGAGGCATTTATCGATTGGAACTGTAAATGTTCTCATTTTTAATGGGGGGGATGTAACGGGGTGACACGTACCCTGTTAACAGGGGTGTGTGTCACACGAGATGTACATGGTGTGATTGCACTAAAACAAGAATACGGTATGTGGCTAGGTAGCCAGTAGTTATGCATGTATTTAGATTTTACTATATGTATTTAGAATATTTAGGAAAATCTAAACTTTTAAAATTAGGATAATAAATAAATAAAACCAGTTTTAAATTCTAAACTGATAAGCCAATTAGCAATAATTACTCTCCGAGTAAGCGGATTGCGATCCGCTAACTCATGATTGTTCTAAGTATAGAACGAAAGGTCGGTGACCTTAGTTACGCTTCCTCAAAGCGCAAAGCTACGGCAGCCCCGCTGCAGTTTGACTAAAAAAAACCGCGCATATAAACGCATAGAGGTTAGGTTCGTACGCTCCACCCAAAAGCAAAATGAGATAATTTAGCTGCCTGCTATTTCAACAGTGCCATGTATGAAGTATTGATTATTTGAAGTGTTACTGTACGAACACTTTACTATATCCAATGACAATACCATTTTTACTGATTGGCGTGAAGCTTTCAGACACCGCGGTCCACCGACCCATCATCTTCCTAAGTACCGATATTGGATACACGCAATGACATGAAAGTATGTGGATACAATTGCAGTAGTACAGTACATTCCTCGTTACAGAAGGGTTCTAAAAAAAGTTACCTGCCTCTCAATTTCAAGTGGCATATTCGCCGGTATCAACTGATACTAAATACATCTGTTTTACTATGACCTATATTAAAGTAATTGTTCTGTATGTAACGTTTGAGCCTTCACTAAAAAGTGTTGTGTTTACGAACACCATGATATGGTAGGTAACACAATGTGGACAAAACAATATCATCGAGGTCGCTAATTAATCCGATAAAAACGCATGATGGAAAGGTAGAAATCCAACTTGAAATTCCCATGCCGATGCTGCTGGCGATTGTGGCATTAAACTTGCTGTCTGTAGCTTCGGGGACCGTTTCTGCATCCTCAAAGCAGTCCGCCGCTAGCATAACTTGCGACCCGTACTATGAGGAGCGCAACGAAACGACGGGCCGATGCGATTGTCGTAAGGGCTTTAGCGGCTTCGGCTGCCGTATGTGCTCTACGTCTTCCTCTGACGTCTGCAGCACTTATTTTGGATCGGAATATTCTTGTGTTATGGGGCTAAAATATGATGAGCACGCGTCACTCAAGACGTATGACTGCATGTTGTCCTCAGATCTGCAATCATTGTTTCCCGACGGTGCGCTGGACGTGCGTTGCGACCGCGACGTTCAGGGTGTGGCCACTTGCTTGGCTGCTGTTTTTGACGCCAAAGAGTCGGTCCGTAGTGTGCACGTCATTGACTGCAATATTACAGAATGCGCCTTTGCCACGGGCAGCGCCGACGGCGAGTGTGCGCAGATCGACTGCAAGTGTGGTCCACAGTGCTCAGCAATGACGAAGGCGCTGGTGGAGACTACTCTAAGCGGCAAGCCAGCCAGGATCGAGGTAAATAATATGACGCAGCTGGCAATTATCATCGAAGGATCGCCTATTCCACTGACGGCGACTTGCATAGCATCGGCGTGCGAACGCACAGGAAGTGGCGGAAGTAGCGCATCCGGTAGTGGAAGTTCCGGTGGTGGGTCCAGAGACTCAAACAGACTCTGGCTTGCCCTCGGGGCTATCACAACGCTAGTGTTAGTAATGCTACTATACGGATGTGCATGTTCGTGGTACATGACTAAGCGTATCCAGCGCGGACAGAACGAAGATGTAAATGGTGAACTTTTGAAATTTACGTCGCGATCGATTAAAATGCTCGAGTTTCACCACGTCAGTTGCTACACAGAAAGTGAAAGTCACCCACTTAAGGCACCCACCGAGCCCAAGCGAATTTTGCACAAGATCTCGGGCTGCGTAGCTCGAGGTGAGGTGCTGGCTTTGCTGGGACCAAGCGGCTCCGGCAAAACAACTCTACTGAATGCTTTAGCAGCAGTGGAAAATGGAAAATCAGTGGTTTTTGGAGAGCTTTTGCTGGATGGCAAACGTTTACCACGAGGTTACCGCCGCATTGCTGCTTATGTACAGCAAGACGATTCGCTTTACTCGACACTTACGGTTAGAGAGTGTATCTCGTACTCAGCACTGCTTCGCCTTCCCGCGTCTCTATCGGATTATGCCAAGAGTACCATCGTAGATCAGGTGATTTTTGAACTTAATCTCAGTCACGTCGCGAATTCGTGCATTGGCTCACCGGGGGGTAGTAGTGGTCGCCGTGGTGTTTCTGGTGGTGAAAGAAAGCGGGTAAGTATC
>NW_020189786.1:532393-532601 GCF_900000015.1 Plasmopara halstedii
TAATGCAGCAGGGCAGTGACAATTTCGTTTAGCCTGTTGTTGCTATACGTCACAGCCATATATTACTGCACTTTTGATAGCTGCAAGGCCACTCTAACAGTCTTAAGATCTATTGCTAATGAGCATCATTTCTTTTGATGTAGATTGCTATGTTGGCGATGTGTACGTCTAAAGGACACAATCGAATGCAGCAAGGCAGTGACAATTT
>NW_020189786.1:532611-533486 GCF_900000015.1 Plasmopara halstedii
GGATTACCAACCAGCTACCCTTCGACTCCGATCTTAAGGTTAAAAACGTTAATTATCGCGATATAATCTTCTTTTAAATCTGTTTGACTAAGGATTCGACTTATGGACCAATATATCATATTTAACACTAACAGGATCATACGCAACTGCAATGCGGAAGTCTTCGAGAGTCTGGAGCACTTTGCGCACTGACTGCCTCGCGTTTAGAATTATCGTGCTCTGTCGGAGCGGCTCCTAGCCGTTGAGCAGGCGAATACGTCACTTCGTGCGACAGCGGAGCGCTTTGCGCCTTTGAAAACGGAAATTGTTGCACTTCGTGCTTAGGATCAGTTGCTGGTTTAAATATTTGGTGGCCAAGCGCATTTTCACGCCGCCCCGGTGCCAACGCTACGGCGTTCACTTGCGCCTGAGCCGATACGGCTTGAGCAAGCGCACACAAAACACCGGGTGGGAGCGCACCCTTCTCCGAAGGTTCAGTGTATACGCTAGGTCTTACTTAGCCACGACCTTCAAAGGTCCAATAAACCCTGAACGAAGCTTTGTCTTAAAGACAGCAGAAGCTGCATGTGTAGGAAGGTTTTAACATTCAATAAAACCAGGTCTCCGACCTGGATGTCTTCAACATTTTTTTCTTTTCCTTCCTTCGGCATCTTCTCTCTGCATGTCTTCGCTTTCAGCCATGTCATCGCGAACGTGTCGTAAGAAACTCAGTCTGGTACAGGAAGTCTCCGACTTCTCAACGCACGATAAGGGGGCTGACATCGGCTAGCCGTTCGGCTATTCCTCCTTCACCAAGCCCTGAGCCATGGGATGGCAGCATCAGCGGGACGCGAGGATAAATAAGCTCGTTCACGTAAAACGGCGTATAGCCAGTA